>NC_056725.1:1494820642-1494945642 GCF_019279795.1 Protopterus annectens | reverse complement strand
TTGCAAACTGCAGAAATGCAGTTTGAGCTTTAGAAGCTGATGATTCTGACCTGCCATATATCGGAGGATTTCTTCATTAGTTTTAGGTAGCCTTTCTGGGACTGCCATTCGATAGGAAACACTTCCATAAATGTTGGGACCTAATCATAGGTAATAAATCATACCTGGAAAGAAAATGAAAATGTGCAGGCATCAGGGCCTGACCATAATCAACTAATAGTATCTTTAAATGTGCTCCACAATGTTATATCAAAACAGATAAACTGCTAAATAAGCATTAGAATGAATGTGATCAAACACCTGTAATGTTGTATTTGTAGATATTATACCACGGACATCCTGATGAGTGCATAAGGTATGTTATTGGGGAGTGTCATCTTTTTAGTATACCAGTTTTAAGGCAAGGAAGTCAAAACTACTGCAAAAAATACTTAAAGATTTTATTTTAAGTACACTTTTACTTTTATATGAAATATTAGCGGATACAAAAGAAAACAAATCCAAATAGTCTGTACATACATGTACAGCATTTCAGTTTAAAATTACAGTCCGCATTTTCTTTGTCCTAAAATCTAGCCCTTCTAGAGTAATCATGAAAGCACTTAACAAAAGTCCGGGGCATACATTTGCACTTAACTACACCATTTGCCTTTATTCATTTATGCCCCAACTGCCCGGTTCAAAAACTGGATTAGAACATGTGACATTTCATCTTTACCAGACCACATAAATTAATCACATTGTGTGGGAATTGTTGTAGCATTTCTTCCATGGGAGACTGTTGTTTACTTTATGCTGAAAATGGTCATAAACCTTCTTCTTACATTTTCAGCATTTTTTCTTTGTCTTTAATGGCTACTTTCACATACCTAGTAAGGCACACGTGGACCTAGTACGGCACACGTGGTTTCTCCTTCTCTTGCATTTACTAGCTCTCCTCATTCCTTATTGATTTATAAAGGAGATCTATCTGGTCTGGGAATGGCCATGTGTCTTTGGCTGATGTGGTTCAGTTGCCAGATGACAAATATACAATCTGAACTGCACAAATGGGAGGAGAGTGTCCCATGTGGAATGACTAAGAGGGAAAAGGACATCATTAGGGAGGAGGAAAAGTCAAGGAATGGGATTAATTTTTACTGGAAAAAATGAAAGTTAAAAAAATAAACATCTGATATGGCATTTGCTACCAGACGAATATGGGGAGTTGAATAAAGGACTACAGTCCAAGCCACTCTAGGCATGCCCTCTAGTCTCTGTAAATCCTTCTTGTAAATGCCCACCATAACACCCTATTGCAATTGAAATTATTTCATGCTTTTACTTGGCCCCTCTTGAAGTAATCCCCTGCAAAATTAACAAATGTAATATCTGGTAGTTAGTGGAAAGGAATGACTCAATAAAGAAGAATCTGAAATAAGCCAAAACGTTTAGACAGATACAAGCCCAAAATCTTGGACAATGTTGCTATAGTATTGTAAGCCACCTTAAATGTTAATAGAGCAGCAGGTTTTGCACTGACATAAAAATTCTGAACACAGTGGGATAAAGGTAAGACATACTTGCACAGATGATTTTCTAACTGTCATGCATAGCTCTCAAACTCTTAACTCCAGTATCAGAGAGAAATAAATATATACTCAAGAGAAGGCAAATAAGCATAAATTTCCATAGTAAAAGAAGACTATAACCATAAATATTGTCATTATTTATTAAGTGCAGTCCATCACCTTTTATCTCCAGATCACTGGTTTTAGGAGGGGTTAGAAAGGACAGTGCAACATTGTGAGTCAAACATTGGGTAGTTCCTGTATATCAAGGACAGTTAAGAGGCAGTGCAGTGCCAAATTACCAATATATACTTCCATTTGAAGCTGTCCTATACATATCGGCCAAACGTGAAAACCAAGGTGTCTCTCTGTTTCAGTACTGGAGAAGGATTTATTACTACTGCAGACCTTGTGACCTAAGTTGCAGGGCTGGTGTTAGCATTTTGGGGCCCCCCAGAAAATGTCAAGTTGGGGCCCCAAGGGCACTTCCAGTATAAGTATCACCCTGTCACTGCCACCTTTCCTAAGTTGGAATAATATACTGTTCTCGGGACAGTGATTGAAGGGATGAGCAGTGAGCCTTTCTGTACATGGAACTTATAAGTGGGAGGTATGGCTTGCAGATCAAGGTACCACCTACCTCCTTACAGTCTCTCTTTGGATCCTGCATGTCAGAGAGTTTGCCCTGTGAGAAATATAGAGTTGGAGCAGTTTTGTTTGGCATCTGGCTAAATGAAGAAATGCACATCAGAGACCCAGAGTAAACGACCTTTTCCATAATCAGAAATACCTGCATAATGTTCAATGTTTAACATTTAAAAATAGCAAGCGCAAGGCCTAGAAAACACCCTCAAAGAGCTTGCCACCATAGAGTGCTGGATTAAATACTCTCAAACCTAATGATAAATCAAAACTGGATTTAAAGGAACAAATAATTCTTGATTTTCTAACCTGTAAAGGAATTTTATTCCACCATACACAAAGCTCTTCCTTGAAAATAATTATTCCAGGCTATGGTATTACCCACCATACTGTTTACCAAATAATTATTGTTTCTAGTATTCATCGGATTCTCTTTCTTATAAATGCCCACAGTATTCCCCAATTTACAAATATTAACACATTGTAGATAGTAATAAGATCACCCCTAACCAACCTATATTTAATTGAAAAGAGTGATGACACCTCAGGTCTCCTTGGGTAGCTCATACCTGCCATTCCTAATATTTTCCTTGCAAAATGCCTCTGCATCCTTTCCAGTCTATCTGCACTTTGTTACATATACAAACCTCCCCACACACAATATACTATAATTGGTCTAACCATGGTCTTGTACATGGGAAGTAAAACTGTCTTATCTCTACTTACAATACTTCTAAAAATGCCACTTATTTTACAATAATGTCTTCTAATAATGTCCAACAAATGAGGACTAAAGTTTAAGGAATCATCAGTTTGTATACCCAAATCTCTAGCAACTTGGACTTTCTGTACTTTAAGATTATCCAGAGCATATATAGATAATTAGGATTACTAACTCCAAATGTATAATACATGATTTGTTAACATTAAACTTCACACCATTCCTTGTGACCCAGTCAAATACAGTGTGTAAGTATGCTTGAAAAGAAGACTAGTCCAATATCCTAGAAATTGCTGTATCTTCATTTACATCATCCGCATACTTGATCATCCAGAATTTATTATAACAGAGGGAAACTGGCTCAATGCCAAATAATATTGATCCCAACACTGAACCCTGTGGAATACCCATGACCACTCTCATCTGACAGATATTGGCCATGTTTTACTCTGCTGCTTCTATCAACCAGCAAGTTTGAATTCCAGCTAAACATATAACCAGTTATACTGCACTCAATCAATAAAGAAATACTTTGATAATGAGGCATAGTGCCAAAGGTCTTTGACATATCTAAGTATATAATGTCAGTAGGCCCCCTTCAACCAGTACCTTCCATAAGTAACTACAAAAGGAAATAAATTTGTTCGGCAAGACCTGTCTATGACAAAGCCATGCTATGTTGAATCAAACCTATCCCTCAAGAAGCCAATAATATAATGAGACAGAAGCCACTGAAAAATTTTTCCTACATGGCTGGTGAGGCTAATTCATCTAAAGTTTTCAATTGCATAATGATTGCTACCCTTAGAAGTAGGTACAATACCATTTTCCAAACTCAGGCAACATAGCCAGTCTCAAGCATCCTTTAATATAAGAAATGCAAACAGAGACAAATCTTCCTAATAATGGTTGATAGAAGAATACCATTAATTCCATCAGGATCCACAGCAGAGTTGTGCCTAACAAGGCAAAAAGTACCAGGCAGTCATCATGCACTTTAACCATAGGATACTCATTTTTCACAATTTTACCAAGCCCAACAAAATGATTTACAAACATATTGAATAATAAGTCAGAATAAGTAACCATATTATTTCCATTAGATATCTCAAAACTCGAGTATACTTCCTTTTTATATAACTCTTTCCTACTAAACCTCATTACAATCCCTAACTCATTCTAAATTTAATTAATCTTTTTCCCCAGGCTTCTGGTTCAATATTTGCCATCATTTCTAATACTGGATATAACATTTGCAAGGAGGTATTCCACCAAGGAAAGTTATGCCCTTTAAACTTATTGGAACACAAATGCACAGAACAGTGCATGCAAAAACCATAAAAACAATTCCAACCTTCCCTAATACTTACTGCACTAACTTTTCTCTTATTTTCTGATTAGATATTTCATGTATTATCCAATCTCAATGTACTCTATAAAAAGCATAACTGGTCACATGATCTGGCATTAAATTATTAGGCATTAAAACCTTGTATGACCACAAGATGCAAGAATGATCATAACCCATCAAGTCTTCACAAACTTCAAAATCAACAATCATCTCTCAGCTTTTTACCTAAATTAAATCCAAAATATGGCTTCCTCTAGTTGGCAGCATCACTACTTTGGAATATCTCATTTCTTTCTAATACTAATGAACTCACCAAATGAACCCTTATTGGTGTTCAGTTAAGACTGGGAGCATTCAAATCACCACTTAATATATCAAACCCTGCAACAAATGATGATAGTATTGAGCCACAAAAACCTTTAAAGTCATTACAGGGTTGAATTGAAGGTCTACAAAAAGTCTAATTTTACATTTTTCCCCAAAATCCATTTTCATTGAAATGATCTCATAATTATCATTACTATCATGAATACTAGACATCAAACCAGCTTGAATGCACGTTGATACTCTACCAGCCCACTCTTCCTTTCTTATTCTATATAAGCATTATACCATGACAAACTCAATGATACATTTATATATGAAAACCGGTTCTCAGATACCATAACAACACAATAATTATCATGCATCACCTTTTCTTCTAAAAAACAAAAGTTATTACTTAAACTTCTGGCATTACATAAAAGAAATATTCCACTTCTTTTCTAAGATATCCTACAAGCAGTCCTAGAAAATCCTAAACTGAAAAACATTTATTACCTTTCTGTAACCAGCTAATAAAAACTTGTTTCCTATATGACTAAGATGTGTCATATCAGGACCAAACAGATTCCCGCACATATACATTTCTTCCCAAACATGACATATTCCATGCCATGCAGACAAGCCCTTCTGACAATATTTGTACAATCCCTTTCCACCTTAATCAAGGTATCACTAAAACCAATACTTTGTATGCCATCAGAAAAAAAATCACTTCATACTTTTTCTTTATACTCAACTTTATCTGCTCAACATAATTTCCCGAAAAATGTCATCATTAGTTCTCCCTACTTCATTAACACCTATCACAAAGACCACCAGCTCATATTTACTGTTAACTAAGAAAATCTTTTTTCAATGAAACTGTAATACACTCCTTATTTTTGCCAGGAAGAAGATTCTTAATATTCCTTAATATGGAGAATCCAATCATCAAAACATGCTTCTCCTTAACGGAAATACCAGCCACTTCTTCCTCTCATTTCATCCCTACAAGAGGCCTTCCACCCACAACTTTTCTTCTCTTCTTCCTGTTTACATGGCCAGCTTCCTCTAATATAACATCTTTTACTTCATCACACACACACACACACACACACACACACACACACACACACACACACACTTTTCTCTCCTCTAGATGACATATGATCTTTAAAACCAGGGGAATCAACTCTAAATTTGCTCCTGCTGACCCTATCTAAACGATCAATTCAGGTATAAATCACTGATGCCACAGACTGAGAACACATATTATCCAGTCGGGCATCATCAACAATCTTATCAGAATAACACTTAGACCCACTAATGCAAACAGATGTATTCCCCTGTTTTTTAACTCTTTAAAATGCTTTCTTCCTTGACCTGACATCCCACACTTAGTATTTCTTTACTATCCACTAGTCCATTATTAAAGTTTACACATTTTTACAGATACCCACAGCCAAATCTCATTACTCAGTTTCACATTCTAACATCATACAATCAGAGCACATATGTAGAAATCCACAGTTCAGCAAATCTTCCAGAGGAAAATGTATCCGCTTCTTCATGCTATAGTGCCCTTTTTTAAGGCAAGGTCTCAGAAACAAAATTGTTGACATGAAAATTGCCAACCATAACAAAATAAGGGTTACCCTACTAAACGCTAGGAACTTAAGCCAAAAACCACACACCCTGGAAGCACTTCTGTCACTGGTGGATGTGGATGTTTATTCAGTCACAGAAACCTGGTTCAAGGTCTCAGAGAGTATCCTGGGCTTGCAAGACTACAATGCCTGCCCCACCTTCAGACCACAAAACAAATGTGTGAGAACCAAAGGAGGTGGTGTTTCTATCTATATTAGACATAACTTCAGCTTCTGACTAGTTATGCTAGAGTTACTTCAAGTTCAGATTACTGTGGGTAAGACCCCATTCAACTCATAGCTAGTTATAGATCCCCTTCCATGGATCATGATGTGCATGAGGCCTACTTGACCAAACTGGAGTCAATCCAAATATTGCCAAACACTCTGGTCAAGGGGGATTTCCATTTTCCCACCATCAACTGGGAAACCTACTTGAGCCCTAACTCACTAGAGCAAATGTTCCTTGATTTTGTTAACTCAAATGCCCTGGAACAAATAGTTCAAACCCCAACAGAGGAACAAACATGCTATATCTGGTCCTCACTAATATGTCAAACATATGCACCACTACAACTGTTGGCCCCTCATTAGCTGAATCTGACCTAAAGCTAATGAATTAGCTGCACATCTGTAAATCAAACGGGACTAGAGCTGTCTGTTTCATGGACCTAAATATGACCTATGACTTGAATAAGATGTGCTGGGGGACAGATTTCTCTCCCAGTTGCTGCCACATCTTTGGAATAGGCTGCCAATTCATGTGAAGCAGAACACCTCTATGACACTGTTCAAAAGGAACCTGGACAAGTGGATGGGGCACCAAAAATTCTTACTGGGAATAGCGCACACAATCCTCCTGGACATGAGCAGTCATTGCTAAATACAGTTGTGGGTATTGACTAGACTATCTATGGTATTATGTTAGGATGAAATGGTAAGGATTGAAATGACCACTAGGTTGATAGCCTAGTAACCTCCTATGATCCTATGATCCTATGACCCTATGATGTCCTACCAACAATAATTTAAAACCAGTTTTACAAGACTTACCAAGCTCTCCCTACTACCACTCCTAATATGCTTAACAGTCAAAGACACAGCATCTTTGTATCTTTGCATCAATGAGAAACATGCAAATGTGTCTATTCATGAGAACAGAGTTAAAAAGTCTTCACAACATCCTGTAATAGGACAAGATCACAAAAACACCTGCCAATAGCACAAACAGACAGTGTTAAAGAATCCCCAGCACATATGAGGATTCAAGGAATGCAAAGCATTTCTGGGATATTTGTTGATAAAAAAGAAACTCCCATACTTTAAATGGACTCCAGAAAAAAAGAGAAAACAATCTAGACTGCCAAACATGCTAATCTTATAATTTCCTTTTAGTTAAATAATCACTGTATATCAATCTCCTCTTATCCCTGTTAGACGAAGCAGTGTTGTAATGGTAGCGTTATTGCCTCACAGCAAGAGCGTTTCTGTTTGATTCTTGGCTGGAGTGCCTTCTGTATGGAGTCTGCATGTCCTCTCTGTGTTCATGTGGATTTCCTCCAGGTGCTCCAGTTTCCTTCCAAGTACAAAAACATGCGTCTGGAGTGTTTCTCCCAGGGCCTCAATCCAAGTTGGACTTTCCCAGTTAACAAATGTTAAATAAATAAACAAATGTTAAAGAAATAAAATCCCATTCATCTGCAATATAATCTCACATTCTGGCCTTTTTGACAGGTTTTGGTGGTTCCTTTCCATAGCAATTGAAAATCACGGCATTACAAGTTAATCATTTATCAGAGAAACCCTAGCTTGTACTTTCAGTTTATTAATTAGAACACACAAATTTAGGCCCTGCACAGAAAGGAAAAACGTTAAAATATACAATAAAACACAACTTCTTCAGCAAATGATATGAAATAGTGTTCCTGTCTGTGCAATATGTCCTTCAAAATATACAACTTAATCTCCTATTAACTCATTTCATCCAAGTGATGCCTTCAGGTGCATCTGCACTTAACTCCTACTGACACCTCTAGGCACAAAATATTGCTTGTTCATATTTGCATCAATATTTCCAAAACTTTGCTATGTACATGTTTTTTTCTTTAAATTTCATCTTAAAGCTTACACAATGACAAACTCAACTGCATTAATATTTGACCTCTGTCTAGTGCAGGTAAAGAGACATTAACTGTTGTTTTCATGACATTAATTTATATAGATATACGTTTCACATTTTTCCAAATATCTCAACAACCAAGTAACACAGACAGAACTCCTTAGCCTCATATGAAAGCTCTCAGCTAAATGAATAAAATGCTGCTGACAGTATGTTTGTAACTCAAGTGGTTTCTGAGATAGTATAAGTTGTTTACAAAATATTACAAATGTAATAGTTACTGTGTGTACTGTGAATTATACAATTCATTTTAAGATATAGAATCTAAAGAACACTACTACTATAAAAATAGTTTGTGCTGACTGGCTTGCCATTTATACTTCTTTCATAACTCCTACGGTTCCAGAGATATCAACATTTGTTTGAAATGTGAGGACATAAATTTGATTCTGTCAAAAGGCTTAGGCTCCGCCCATTGGAAGTTACAGTGCAAACTTACTGCGCACCATTGGAGTGAATGAGTTAAAAGCTGCTGAGATTCATGACTTTAAGGAATGAGGTAGTGAAGTCAAATTGGTGTGAGCATTAGTGAAATAACTGACCCCCAATCCCCCTAATTGCACTCTACAAACTACAGCTAAATGAAGGGAATTGTATGACACCAAAGACTTTTTACTACACGAACAGCACAGTCTTCTCTCACCTCATCTTTTTTCAGATATCTAAATCAAGACTTGTCCACTTCCTGGTTGTACATTTTCTCTTCACTCTGAACTCTTCTAAGTTTAATACTGCAATCTGATTGATTTAACTGCCCATCTATGATTACAGAAAGCTACAGTCTGACTCAGGTAGATTGACATCTTCTACAACGATTATATTTTTATCTGCCTATCCATTAATCCTACTTTTAATAAACACATTCTTGACAGCTGTGTCATGCAATATACATGGTATCAATAATGCACTTTTCACTCATTTTGTCCATAAGACCTTTACTGTTAGAAAGGTCGTGGTGGACTTCCATTACAATATCAGTAACCTCATTATATTCCACCTCCTTTCCTCTTGTATGAGGTCTCCTTTCCTGACAAATCCTGTAACACCTTACACATACTTACCTACTTTCTTATTCTTAAATAACATATAACCTGAGAGTATTCTTTCTGAGTTCACTGTTGTCTCAGTTACCCTGACCATGTTGTCCTTACTGCTAGCTATTAGTACTCCATGCTCAGTCATCTTCCTGTCCAAGCTTCTGGCTTTGAAATGCAATATCCTGACCTTGCTACCATTATTTGAATTCTTCTACTGATCTTCCTTGTCCACAGTATTCTTTGCAGTGCCAACCATTCCCCCTCGTACTTTTCTCTAAGTCCTGTTTTCTCCCTCGTGCGTACTCTGTTTGCTGAGCCATGTCAGTCCCTACTACCCTGACTATTCAATGTGTTGCCTTGCTTGTTTCCAAAATCCTCCTTTGAAGTACATACATTACTTAGCATACTCCAGGACTTCTCCATTTGTACAGAACAGGAAGCCAGAGTCCTCACAACAGCATGAGCAATTGACACACCCACTTCTCCCTTCCACTAGAATGTAAAGCATTTGATTTCCAGCCTTATTCTACCACCTGTGAGACCCTTTGCATCCCTTGTTTCTTGGTCTTTATGCAGTTATCTGGTTGACTTCCTTTTTTCTTCCTATGCCTTTTGCCAGGGCATCACTCTCATTCTCCTAACTCCTTGTCTACAGACCTTTAGTCCTACTATTCTTACATCTAGATTCCACTGTTCTGTCCTGGATATGCGAATAGCTTTCAGTATCTTGACATAAGTAAGTGTTAGCACCCACAGCCAAATGGGTCTGTACACTTCTACATTAAGCTTCATGGTACCCTGCCTGTCAAACTATTGACATGTCTGTGACCTGATTTCATTCAAACATGCCTGCCTGACTTGTTGGTATTCTTTGTCACACAATGATCTAAATGCCTGTTTATATAATATTTCTAAATGATATGCATTTCCATGTGCTTCCTGCTCTACTGCATTTATACTTATGTTTCTAAATAACTTTAGAGAACAATTTTTACCCCTCAAGCAGCTAACTGAAACTATCAGAAGGCATAAAGCCTGCTTTATGCAAATGCAACAACCTTGTCCACAAAGCACTGGGAAAAGTTAATAAACTCACAGGTTGAACCACAAGCAACAAGTCACCATATACTAAACAATGAAGTCTTCCATATGTCCTATTTCAACTAAAATCTGTAATATAGAACATAGCCAGCTTTGTAGTCCCCTAATCTATTACCAGTAGTTCACTCATGACCCAAGCCTGCCAGAATACTGTCCACAATTTTACATCAAAGACATCAGGTCAACTGAAGGAGAAATGTTATAGATAAAATACACTCAGACACCCCCAAGAAGGCTGTGATGACCATGTTGCAAGGGTTGAATCCCTTCCTGTTGTTAACTGACAATGGTAAACCCAGATGAGGTTGATTCATACCTCTCCCCTCAAACTAATGTGAGATATAGGCATTACAGAGTCTAAATCTTTACCATTGGCACCTGTGCATACAAGGGGTGACTCTCTTTAAGGACTTAAGCAAATGTACACTATTGCATTGGATTATGACAGAAAGTTGTCATACTCAAATCAGCTTTACACCTCCAGATGTAGAACACTGTTATAATCATTGACTCCCAAGGATTTTGTCCACTAAATTCTGAGCCTATGCATGCACACACACACACACACACACACACACACACACACACACACACACACACACACACACACACACACACACACACACACAAACACATGCTCACAGATTGCTTTTCAGAATGGTCTAGTGATATTTATCTCTTTCCTGTATTCATGCTACATGCATCCACAAATAGAGAAAGAAAGTAATATGTTTAATAGAAATAGACTAATGACAGAAGCAACCTCTACCTGTATCTGATGTCATTATGTGCAGTTACTTTTTATAAGCGCCTGAAGACAAAGGATGAAAGTAAAGTACAACAAGTCTATGATCCAGCCATCCATGGTTTAACAGTTTCTACAAGTTAGAATTTCTTAAACCAAGTAACAATCCCAACCAAAGTGAAAGAAAATAACAGCATCTACAGTTCACTATGCCCA
Organism: Protopterus annectens; assembly: GCF_019279795.1. NCBI lineage: Eukaryota > Metazoa > Chordata > Ceratodontiformes > Protopteridae > Protopterus > Protopterus annectens. The sequence goes on along the minus strand of NC_056725.1, from coordinate 1,494,934,151 downwards.
TGGATGTAAATAAATTGTTTCCCAATTCCAAATAACAGGTCTAGATGAAAAAGGAAAGCTGTGGCACAGTGTACTTCATATAAATTAAAAGATTCAAAACAAAAATCAGTATGTGTGCAACTTTTAAAACCATCTTTGAAAGTGCATACCCATAGTAAAGTTACAGCTTGTGAGGAAACAATGGGAATGTGATAATAAACAATTTCAATATTATTAAAACAAATTCATATGATATATGCACATCTGATGAAATATGTAACAACTTATGTCTTAAATCCAAAAAAAACATTTATTATCTGACAGTGACAGACAATTTATATCAACAGTTCATAAAAGCATGCTCCATTGTTAGCATTGTCCCACTCAAACACAGTTATAACTTGTTCCTATGTCAAAACCTCTTCCCTTGTAGCATCTGGCGCAATGCTAACATGAATCCCATTCCAAACATCCCAAAGCATAATTTGTCTGTAAATGCAAACCAGTACTCATCCTTCCACTAGCAAAAGACACTTTAGAAAAGGTAATCTACATGTAATTAATTGAATACATTAAAAAAACATGGATTGCTATCTACAAAACAACATGGCTTCTGGTCTGGCTGTAGAACAATCATTGACATCTGGACTGAATAGCTGGAAAAGTCTTAAATGAATTATTTGCAAATTATAAGAATTTTATTTTTGTATTACTTTTTTTCAATAGATAATATAAGTGATTGAATTACTGTTTAAGAGTAGAATTCTTAATGCACGTCTTTTAAGCAAATCAATGGGTGTAGGTAATATTTAATTTGACTAAGGTTGGCATAGTTTGTTCATTAGGGTAAAGAAAAGTCAAAGTGAGTATTTTTTGTTTAGGGGCACAAACTTAAAGAAATAAAATTCACCTAAATGGTGCTTTTGGTCTTCCCATGATTTTTTTCTTTTTTCTTTTTTTCAGAATAATACAATAAAATTGATAAAGTGTTTAATAGTCATGTATCTTGAATTTCACAGCAGCAAAATGGCTGACTTCTGAAAAATCCATTAATTTAAGTTTGTTATGGAGTCTTCATTGGTATGGATATAGAGAGAATGTAACTTTTTTATGATGAACAGCAATTCTGAAGAAAAATATATGGTGAATTAACTCAATGTTGTTGTTTTTTCATGTATGGCTTACAGTGGAACATGGTTCAACATGTAAACAAAAGTTACCAGTAAACCTGATGCAATGTTAAAGGGTTATTTTGAACTCAAACTGCTGATAACAGAATAAATATCTTGTTTAGCTATATAGCAAAGAGGCGGCCAGTATAATTGGGATTTTGCATATATTTGAATAGAAGCAGTTTGTAGATAATTATGTATTAAGTACACAGATGAGTGAAACACCATGAGATAGTTTATTAGTAGAATTCCCAGTGAAGCCTATAAGATGTAACTGTTACCTGAACTGAGAATAACATGTCCAAGAGCATACAAAGTAGTATTAAGTATGGAAATGGTAGGCAAAGATACACAGGGGTTGAGGAAGCATAATAAGCATTGGTGCAGAACACAAAGTTGAAATTCAAGATAAATGACCAGAAAAATAAAGAACTTTGTTCTTACCACCATCGTAACAGGAGTCGCAAACCACAAGACTTTAAAAAAGTGAAAATCATAACTTTGTGAAGTTAGGACATGCTAAATGGTCATAATAAAATATAGACCCTAGTAAAAAGTAAAGATTTGGCTTTTTCAAAAATAAATTATTTTTAAGGAGGAAATAGAACTGCCAGTTTCATACTGATAGATTAAAGGGAAATGTTCATTTCTATCTATTTTTTCTGGTAAATGAAAAAAAAATGAGGCGGTGATCATTAAATGAGCATCAGACAAATTTATACTGCATATATCAGGCAGGTCTGGTAGGCCTAGTGGGGAAGAAAAAATATGTAGTGTTGTCATGTAACTACTCAGTATCAGTGACACATATTCTCATCATAACCCACACAGAGTATCACCCATAATAGAGCCATAGAACCAATTTAGATATTTAACTCTGATCTTAACAACACAGACTTAAAACTGCCTTCAATGGGGATACCTGTATCACTTTTACAGGTATCCTAACCCATTTGCAAAGTGAATATTTCTCTACCATTACTAGGCTAAAAAAATACAATGAACCCCGGATAACAAAACAAATCCTACATCTTCAAAACACAAAGACTTTATACAGGCATTCTGGAAAGAAACTAAGTGCCATGGCATTAGACAATAGGAAGTACAATTATGTAATTAAATCAGGAAAAGCACATGCTACACAAGCAGTGGGATTTGCTCAGCAAATCAAGCAAATGTTGCTGCAAATTCAAAAAGATTCAGGAATGAGGTCAACACAATTATTTGCGACAAAACTAATCACAACAAACACAAATTGCACTCCAGTTCCTCAATCATGAATTCACGTTACCACATTTACTGACAACAGTAGTTATGCTATTTCAGTATATTATCTACTCTGTAACTACTGTGTCTTAGGTATATTAGAAAAATCAAAGTTGATTTTATTTTTTCTTCATGTTGGCTAAATTCTTTGTTACATTTTTCTTCCTCTCATATTGCTTATATTAACTGTTGTACCCCCTTCTCAAGAAGAGGTAAGTAGGGTTAGCCATGGAACAAATTGATGAGTGCTCATCAAATCATTGAGTTTTAATTTGAAAAATGCTAGAATACCATCTTGTTTAATAGGGTAAGTCTGTTCAGAGGTGTGATAGCCATTAAGTTATACATTTGTCTCTCCAGCACAGTTTATTTATTTATTTGGAGGCACCTTTTTACATCTATAGTTTTAGTATTAGTGGAGCAATTTGACTTGAAAACATACAGGAGATCAAGAAAGACAAGGTCCCTAATGTTTCAGAAATCAAAGCATAGATCAACTTGCAAACGTGTAGAACAAATTCAGTAAAGGGAATTGCACATGAAGTCTTTTCTGGTAGTTAATTCAATTATCTTCTTTGCTGAGAATTTTTGAAGCCTTTCCAGTTAGTTAATATGTCAAGAAGAGTAAATACTAAAGGAAGTGGTGTAGTTAGTTATTGGTCCAATTAGGTTTGCATATAGAGGGATGCTATTTTATTTTCAAGTGTGACATGCCTTTAGATGTTAAATGTGTTTAGTAGAAGGATTTTCTGACTACTGCTGCTACATGCTGGTCAAAGTGCAGGGAATTATTGAGCCAGTTTCAAAATTCATGTGTACCTTACCAATTAAGAATAGGGTATTGGCTATACTGTACATTAAAGAAGAGACTTGTTTATGAAATGTGACAATACTATCTTTTTTGCTATTCATTTTCACAGTTTTTTCCTGCAGCAACTGTTTACAGAGATTTATTCCTGCACAATGAATAGACAACAGAGAAAGATTTCACAATTATATCAGTTTGCAGGACCAGCTTGCGGGTCTGGAGATCAGAGATGTAAATGTCAAAAAGAAGCAGTCCTATTACTGGTCTCTAGAGACCACAACTAGTTATTTTCATTCCTTCTGTGGAGGCACTCACTACCTTAACTATGTGGGTACTGTATTTCAGCCATGTTGATATCCACCTTAACATGTTGGATCCTCCTTTAAGGCAGTTATCTTATTAACACTGCCAGCATGGCCTACAGTGTTGTTTAGAACCGATGTCACCTTCTCAAAGTATTTGACTAAGCTGAGTAGACAGGACTTGCTTTTGACAAAGCCAAACTGATGTGGGTCTAGCCTATTTATAGTTTTTCATATCATAGCTTATGAAGACAGATATGAATTCTGTGGCTTTACAAATCAGACTATTCAATTTAATGGTCTATAGTTTCCTGGTTCTGTGGAAGGTCCATCCTTATGTGCAGGTATCACATCTGCAGTTCATCATTCCTTGGGGACAAATTTGTGCTAAGCTCAGGTTAAGCAAACATAAAATGTTAAGTCAGCAAGGGAAAGAAGTATCCATGTAAAATGTACTCTGTTTAGTGCTTTTGTTTTTTTAATATAACTCACAAGAACAAACAAGACATGCAGTTCTCACAACACTTAAATACACAAACCAATACAAGCACAAATCTCTGTTTTAAACATAAGCAACAAAATAACAATTTAAGTTTAAAAATAATAATTAAATTCTTCTGTTTTTTTTTTTTTATCTTTCAATGTTTATGACATCATTCAGGCCTGGTGACTTGTCAAAAGATAAACATATCTGCCGTAATGCTTCCTTAACTTCAAGTCTGGTGTTGAAGTCACCAATTAAAGGGGACATAACCACACCATCTAAAGCATAAAAAGAACATTTCCTAAAATTACAGCAAGCAAGTGCATGTCTGGCTAATGCATTCTTTAAGTCCTTCTTTTTATTAGCTGTAACATGCTCATAAATAGCAAACTTTCTAACAGTTTTGCCCACATAACACTGGGGCAAGGTTCACAAAAAGCAAGGTAAACTACTCTGAGTGTAACAAGTGTAACTATTTTAGCCCAAATCTGAGTAAAATAACAGAAGAACCTTCGAAAACATATCTGCAATATTTAAAGGGTTGATAATGAAATGTACCAACAGAAGAAGAATGCATGCATTAGAAACATTAAAGCTGCACCAGCTCATCTCAAATACATTATTTTAAATTAAGTGTTCTTTGGTAATCAAAGATGGGTTTAGTACCTACAATGTTAACCAACTCCTTGTTACCCAAATTCATTTCCACTTCTTATTGATGACATTTCTTATTCTACTACTGTCACAGGGAATTGGTAACAAAAAGGACCTAGAATGTTAGTCAGACTTCACATTCCCCTTAAAACAATAACTGTGTTTTAAGACTGGTTTGAAATTCATATGCCTTTTTAGGAATACTTCTTGCAATATAACACTCAAAAATTCATCAGGTTAGCCCCTTTCTATAATAAATATTTAAGGTTAAGTGACTCTGCCTCAAAAACCACGTCATCATTTATAAGTCTACTCAACTTTATGAACTGTCCTTTAACAACATTTGTTTTTCATAAAAAAAGGATGTTGGCTGCTACTAGTCAAATTGTTGTTAACAAAAGTGGACTTCCTAAAGCATTACTGTGAAAATATTTTTGTCAGCATCTATAAATGGTAACACATCTAAAAATACTACTTGGTGATGTCTACCACAGTAAGTGAAAGTTAGAAATGAGATGGTGTAGTGGTCAAAGTATCTTCACCACCTTCGCAAAGAAAAAACAAGTCATCTATGTAACATCAGTAGATGTGCTCCTTTTTAAACAAAGGATGCTTAAAGGAGTACAACAGGTTTCTCTAATGTATTCCTCAACTTCATGGCCCTTTTCCTCCCTATTTACATTGTTCTCTGTAAAGCAACAACAATAAAGCATTTACACTTTTTATAATTCCCCTTACTTCTGTAACAGAAGCCTACCTGCTCATACTGTGATGGTTTCACTTACAAAATGATTCTCTCACGTTTGAATAAAGCTTGCTGGAGTCGCCCAATTACTGACATCATCGAGGCCAGGCAGTGCAGGTACTTTTTTTTTTTTTTTAATCAGTTCCTTCCCCCACAGTGACATCACCACTGATTCTAACTAAAATAATAAGACCCACCCATTCTGTGATGTCATGGTTCCCTTGTCCTTCCACAGCCTGAGTGCTCAAATACAAGTGCAGGAGGTAGGGTACTTCTTTTTAGCATTGTGTTTCCAGTACTCTGTATTTCCCTATTGGAACCTTGTGTGAGTCTCTTTCTGCATCAACTTCCCTCGTGGATTTATACTGGTGAGTATGACATTTTTTGTAGAAATACATTGTTTGACAGCAAAGTATCACTATCTCTTTAATGTAGCATCTTCATTTCTCCTGGCTTTTCTGTCGCTGTGCTGTATAAGTTCAAACATGCATCCAAAAATGTTTAAACATTGCCTGTTTGGGTCCTGCTGACCAAACAACTGTTGTGGATACATGTATGAACTTGGTATTGAACTGTGGCATGTTAGTACTGTACTTTTTTATATTTATTTGCCTTTGCTGCAGCATTCCAGCTGTTCCGTGTGGTGTTGGTTGCCAGTGGCAATTATTACTATAAAGTTGTCTTCTTTCCGAAGTTATTTTCTCTAACTTTCCTAAAGAGCAGTACCACTGACTACCTTAAAGATTTCCTGTTCAATATGGGTAGTGGTTGTGCCGTCTTGTAATCTGTTCAGTGAGAAGGTGTAATGAAAAAACTTGCTGTCCGTTGTCTGATGCATTAGTCCCACTTCAGTCTGCAAACTGGCACTGTTTTACTCCTTTAATGCCCTGTACTTTTTTTTTATGTAATTTCCTTTCCTGTGGCATTCCTTTGCCAGCTGTTCCATGTGGTCTTGGTTGCCAATAGCAACCGTTTTTCTTTATGGCCCTGTGATGTCTGAAGTTTTGTGTGTGCATGACTGTGCGATTACAAACTTCCAAGCCATTATTTTACACTCGCTTAGCTGTTTACTTTTTTTTTCTTATTTTATACTCGCTAAACAGCTTAGCGAGTGTAAAGTAATGGCTTGTTAGATCGTAATTGCACGCTCACACCGACAAACACTCAGTTATGTTGCTGTGCTTCTCCCATCGGTTATTTGCCACCTACGAATTTTTTTTATCTAAAATATGTCTCTGCAGACATAAGGTTAGTGGGCTTGATTCTTGTGTTGTTTGGGCAGTGATTGCAAGTGCGTGGGGAGAGAATGAAGTGTGTGTGTATGAATGTAGGAGTGCCTGCGTGTGTGTATGACAGAGCGAACAGTAAGGGAATGCATGGAGAGTGTGTGTATGAATGTAAAAGTGCCTGCGCATGTGTGTGTGAGTGAGCAAACAGTAAAGCAATGCATGGAAAGTGTGTGTATGAATGTAAAAGTGCCTGCGTGTGTGTATGAGAGTCCGATCAGTAAAGGAATGCATGGAGAGTGTGTATATGACTTTTGAAGTGCCTGCGTGTGTGTGAGAGAGCGAACAGTAAAGGAATGCATGGAGTGTGTGTGTATGACTTTTGAAGTGCCTGCGTGTGTGTATGAGAGAGCAATCAGTAAAGTAAGAAACTCCTGTTCATAAAAAATAAAACACACTATATTAACACTTTTTATTTACATGTTGCTGTTTGTCTTTTGGCTTTTCCCGGTAAGGCATTGCCACAGCGGAACTCCGGTCTGCTAATGATTGGCAGTAGATTTTTACAAAACGCCGAGGTGCCAGCTCGACACCCAACCTTCAACGAAGGCATGCCCATTTACACACACATGTCTTTCGAATGCTACCCAACCACGGGGAGGACATGCAGACTCCACACAGAAGGCACTCCCAAGCCAAGCCGGGAATCGAACGGGAGAACCTCTTGCTGTGAGGTAACAACGCTACCGCCATACCACCACGGCATACTAACACTCTGCAAATTACTAATCTTAAAACCCTTAGAAAGGCAGTTGTCATTTAAAGAGCTACCCATACAAGGGATTGTAATTTACCATGCCTGGGAAACATCTTACTACTTTTGCATTTCAGTATGGTGACATGTTGTATATTGCCTTAACTTTATTTAGATTTGGTGACCCTTCCTTCCTTGAACATATATTATCATAAAACTCAAGAAATTATGTATTAAATTTGCATTTCAGTTTAATGTCAAAATTATTTGCATATTTGTAAAACTTGGCTTATAGAATCATTGTTTCTGTGTTTTGCCACAGGCTGCATAGTCAAAGAAAATGTTAACATTCAGAATGCCTGGGATAAAATATATTATACATCTGAAAATTTCTGCAACCGATCTTACAACCCAAATTAAACTCCTGTATCTTCTAAGACCTTTATGATTAAAAATGTATTTGTTATTCTGTTCTTAGGATTCACCTCCATTTGGTAGTAACCTGCCTTCACATCCATTTTGCTAAAAACAGTAGCACCATCCAACATAATGATAATGTCATCCAAAGTGCTTTCCCTCAGGATTGCTTTATTTACCATACATATATCAATGCTACAGTCATAGTGCAGGTGCATTTTGGCATAGGCGTGGTATGCAGTGGCTAGCCATTCACTCCAACATCAAGAACTGACTAGCCATTGTCACAATAGCACAGGCATCTGGTATCCCACAGTTCTCTTAATTTAGTTTTGAATGCTTCCAGATTGATTTGCTCCCTAGCTACTCCTGGGAGATTATACCAGCCTGCTGAATCCAACTTTGAGAATGCATGTTTTACTGTGGTTGTCTTGAAACATGGTCTTATAAATATTAAGCCATCTTCCTGACCGTCTCTCAGATAAGAGTTTGATTAATATGTAGTTTGGATTTTAGAGTTAGACAAAGTCCCATTTTAATAATTTCTGTATCTTTGAACCAAGTAGAAAGGTTGTTCTTTCATTGATGGGTAGCTACTTGAAGCATTGGAGGAAATAGCAAAGGTGCATATTTGATTCTGCAAGTAATTCAAATCTACAGATCTTTGTAAAAGTAACAGTACAAGTGTTATTTGTATTTGTGGTAGAGTGAAGAGCTATTAAAGGGAGCCCATGCTCAGTTTTTGGGATAAGTATGTTTACAGCTTTGGTTGTGCACATGCTGGAGGCGAGAAGGTATGAGAGCTTGTAGCATAAATTTAGTTATTTAAGGTTCCGCTAATATTATCTGTATGGTTTGTTAATAAGAGAGTAGGGTCCAATGTGATCCTGGATATTTTTTGCTCTGTTACTACAGGCAGCATATTGCCTGATGTGTCAGTTATTGTCAGGTGCAGAGTTTTAGCAAACTATTATGGGGTGCAAAGAACATTACATTTGATTTTCTCTGACTAATAATCAGCATACTATCATGTGTGCATTGGCAGATCCTTGCAAAACTTATTCTGAGTTTTTGCATAGGGTGTTAGTGTTTTTACTTGATTTTAGCAGCAGATGATAATCAGCATTCATTCCTTTATTGAGCTGTGATTTCTTGAGCCACAGATGGTGACCTGTAGCTTGCTCAGATATGGTAAGGGACACTCTCCAGTTATTTGCATGTGGGTAAATGCGGTTTGAAAAATATTGAAGAATACTTGCTGCTAATCAAGACTGAGACACATTTCCACCTTGTGTCCCATTCTCTTGTGCCTCATGGTCTACATGTGTGCAAGGCAATTTAGCCTTGCACTGACAGAGTACATTCTGTAGCTTTAAACCATGTCTGTGTGATGTCACAAATCCAATGTTTCTGTATTCTCTACAGAGCTTGTAGGTTGTGCAGTTTCTTTTGAATTCCTTCTGATTGTATTTGCATTGCCATTATTTTTGTCACTGTCTTGATGTGAAATCTGTTTTCAATGTGTAATTGTTTTGTTTAACATATGGTCATCAGTGATTGTGCTACAGCACTAGAAAGCAGTGGTAGCAGCTCATCGGTGAGTACATTTGCTTTTCATGCATATGGCTGTGGGTTCTACTACCGCAACCTGTAGATGGATAGGAAATCATAAGTTGTACTCTAATGTTGGGTGCTGTAGTTGTGACTGTCTTAGTTTCTTTGGTTTGCCATCCATTCCCTATTGCAATGTTATTTTTTTACTGTAACCTAGGCAATGTATTCGTCAAAGGCAGTAGGCACACAATCTGTAGATGAAACAGTGAACTGGACATTGCAATGGATAATTCAGATCTGCCTTATGCAAGATATGCAAGGCAGCAGTTAAGGGACGACAGTACAAGGTCAGACCATTGAGATGGCACCATTTTGAGCTTTTACCCCGGGCTGCCGCTGAAAACGTTCATAGAGTGCCCAGTCAAACTAACCAGGTAAACAACCGGATAACAAAATATTTACTGCAACTTGCTAAGAAAGAGCAAACCTCTACAAGTAGCCAGTAAAGTGAATCAAACCAAACAGCCAGAGAATCATGGAAATGTGTTTATACAAGAAAAAATCTTAATTACATCTGGTAACAGGTCATGTTACATTTCAATATGTTCATTTTATTTAGTAGTAGTGTAGTAGCACCGATGTTTGAAACACAGAAATTTGGTATGCATACTTGTACATTCTGCATGGCAAATGATGCTTAGGTAGTGTATCGCTTGCATACTTCTCTGTTGTATTTGCACCAGATACTGCTAGTGAGCAGTGCGGGAATAGAAAGATTAAAACATTACCCTGGTATCAGAGGTGGCAGTGCAACATATTCATGGTGGCTTAACATGAGAGTAGCTCTAAGCAAGCACCATGTGAAACCTGAACAAGCACCTAGAATTATTAGGTGCAGCCTCCACACCTTAAGTCTGAAAATGAATTCACATACTCACATGAACAGGAGTAGCTGCATATTGATGGCTAAAGGTGTATGGGCATGTCAGGTGGTTACTACACTACAAAATTGGTATGTAATGGTGGAGATATTTGGAAGGCATGAGCAAACACACCAGTATATTAAAGCCATAGCACCAACTGAACTGGAGGCTGGCAAATAGATTTAGTAAGGGATTTTGTCCTTGCAGAAATATTTCAACAGTAATTCTTTGCAGTGGCATCCATTATCTGATTCAAGGTAAGTTAACCTTGATGTCCTTTATTTAAAAAAAAAATCAATAAAAAATTTACTTTGTTATAAGTGACTTCTGGACACAAGAAAAAGGAAGGGGAAAATATAGCAATGTGGTTTGTATGTACAAAGACAAATCCAGGGACACTGCAAAAGTTTTTTTTGCAAACCAACCAGTGGAATAAAACCATATGAAGGCAAACACTGCATACCAACACACTTTGCACATGTAAATCTCAATTTTTAACAAGGTGGAAGCATGAAGTGATACCTTAACACTTAAATTAATAAAGATCTAAACTGGTTGATCGTATAAATGTTTTATTCTTTAGCTCCTTGGTGCAAGACCTTACTGGATGTGATTGCAGTCAAGTAAGGCCATGGCTATAGAGCAGCAAAAAAATGTCCCCTCTAACAAAGGAAATGCTAGAGCAAAGATTAAATTACATGAGTCAAGCACCCTGCTGAGATCTGCCAATCAATGGAATTACCAGGTCAAATTACCCTCAGGACTTTGACAGCTAGGGAAGCTAAGTGTTATGGGGAGGGAGAAGTAAATGGACTGGAATTCATTGTCTCACAAATTAGTGCCATTTAAACTAAATTTAGAAAAAAAAGGCAGCAGTAAAACAGCACTTTGAGTGTGTTCTGTGGCATTTGCACTGTTTCTCTTTTTTAAGTAGTCATCCAGCAGCAGGGAATGTTACTTACACTGTTCTATTTTACTCAGTACTTTGTACGCATGCAACATCTATGAAATGACAGGAACTTTAGGCAAACGGAGGCCTGCATGATGTAACATTTTTGAGCAAAACAATGATTTCTGGGATACTGGATGGCAACCTGATTTATCCAAACCACGTCAATATGCCAGTCTCCAGGTGGTCAGAGTCTGGAATTACATATAAAAATATTTAAAATCCTGTAAATGATCCCAGAGTGCTGTTAAAGTGTAGGAAACATCATGCCATGATGTTTTAAACATGTTTTTTGAGTCTGTGGGTGCGGTACTCCTTTAATAAGAAAATTCTGCTCCCACCAGCTCATAATTAGATTTACAAAGGATGTAGCAACTCTTGCACCCATAGTGACCTTTTTTTCTGTACATAATATTTACTATCAAATGGGAAACAATTATTACTCAAAACTACATTGAAAAAGAAGATAGTAATATTAATAAAAGAGTTCTGAAAATCACTGAATTTATTTAAAGACTTTTTGACAAAATCTTTACCAACGTTTTGAATAATTTTAGTATAAAGTAAAACAACATCCAGGATTATTAAACAGCATTTCTTGTCATCAAATATGAATTTACGCAGAGTATCTATAAGTAACCAAGAATTTACCAAGTGAAATTGTGATTTCTGTACTGCACCATTTAATATAGATTCAAGATAAACTGAAATGGGCTCAGTCTTATAAAGGTCTACTGCTATAATAGGCCTAAATGGGGCATGTAATCTGTCCTTATGAATCTTCAGAATACCAAAAAATCTAGCTATTATAGAGAAATCTACTTTTAAAATTTCATAAATAGTAAAACCAATGTCTCTTTGACCAAGTATTTCTATTAATGCTTTATCGACAGCAGCAAAACTATAGTTAATAAAATTTAAAGTGATCTCCTCATAGCAAAAACAGTTGTTCAGCATGCAATGAATAATGTCAACATAATATATAGAATTTATAATGACTGCCCCATGCTTTTATCTGCCTTCATTATTAAATCATGGCTTTCTCTTAGATCTTTCAATGCAGTCCTCTCTGCGGAAGTCAAATTGTGAAACCTAGGTCTGTTATTATTTAAACCTTTGTTAAATCATCTTGACAAACATTTTGAAAAAACTTCCAAAGTGCTAAGTAAAGCAGGGTTTAATGTACTTTTCTTTTTAAAAAAGTAGTAGTTTAATTTTGTAATTCAGGAGCTTCATGTGAAATATAACTTAAATTCAATGTTCTTAATTAAAATTTTAGATCAAGTAAAGTATTTACAATATTGGTTCTATTAGATGGAATAAAAGATGAGTCCTTTTTAAAAAGGCTTAAATGACAGATAAAAGAAAAATTGCTAAGATTAAAAACTTGAAAGTTATTGGCTATCTTTTCTTGCCTCCCCCCACCTCTTGTTTTGCCTTTAAAGTTCAGATTCTGTGTCTTTTTCATAGTTGTCATTGGTTTGTTCTGAAAAAAGGAGACTAAACTGGTAGGGAAGAAAAATAATCTGTGTTGTCAGTACTTCAGGTTAAGCAGTTTATGGAAATTAGCATAAAGATTATGTATAACAGCATAATATAGATGATTTTAGGGTACTAATACAATGCAGGATGAAGGAACACATGAATTAGTGTACTTTAAGTAGAGGTCTGATGGTCAGTATTGCAATACAAAGAACAAAAAAAAAATAAGATATGCAAGCAACCAAACAAAAAGTGTCTGCTTATGAAAAGGGATTGCAGAAACTTGAGTTATTCAATATAGAATGAGATAACATTGATATTATGACATAGATATAAACCAGAGTATAGAAATAGAAAAAGAAATTGAATTAGTATACTTAAGATGGAAAGGAGACACAGATATATAGTTAAACAGATATACTCAAATCATAAGATCATAGGATCATATGAAGTTACTAGGTTTGTGGCCCTGAGGACCTTATAAACCTAGACAAGAGTTTAGCCCATGTTTAGACAAGTCAGCACCCAAAACCCCTGTCCAGCAGGGATACAAGTGGAATCACAGGGGTCTATTTTCTGTTCCCCATCCAGTTATCCAGGTTGTACTTAAAAAGGGATAATGAGGTGCTCTGCTTGATGTGGAGAGGAAGTCTGTTCCACAGATGGGGGAGTCTCTGGGACACAAATCTGTCCTGCCAACAAGTCCTATTGATATCACAGACCAGGTTAAGGTCATATGTATGGGTTGCTCGAGTGGAGTCTGACTTGCGGATATGCAGCAGTCCCATCAAGGCGGGGTCTGAGTTTGCTTTATATGCCAAACAGAGGTCACCCCTGAGGAGTCTGTATGAAACTGATAGGGATAGGGCTTTTAGCCTATCTGTGTAGGGTAGATGTCTGAGGCCCTGTATTCTCCTGGTGAGGAACCTCTGTTCTTTCCAGCTGCTGCATGTGCTTTGCGAGGTACATGCAGAAGGGGACATTGTACTCAATAACTGGCCTTATAAGGGAAGAATGCAGAGATGTTATGATCTCGTTGTCCCTGGATGAGAGACCCTTACTTATAAGGTGGGCCGTGTAGAAAGCTTTCCTTACGATGGAGGCAACATGGTGGTCAAAAGTCAGGTTGCTATCAACCTGGGTGCCCAAATCCTTAACTACTGATTGTGTACTTAGGGTATTGTTATTAATGTGATAATATATGGGGATGTCATTCTCTCCAAAGGGGATGATGATGATGCATTTTTTGGCATTCAGCTGGAGGCCATGTTTCTGGCATCAGTCATTTGTTTGGGTAAGACCCTCTTGGAGGACGTCCACATCACTTGGGGAATTGATGACTGCGCCCAGCTTGCAGTCATCTGAAAACATGGTCAGCCATAGTCCACTGATTTTGGCCTGCACCTTACAGAAGTATATCCTGAATAACAGAGACCCAAGACTGATCTCTGGGGTACGCCGCTCTTTATGGGTCTACTGCTTGAGGTGGCTTCCCCTATTTTGATTAGGTGAATTTTATCAGTGAGCCAGTTTGCTACCCATCTGGTAACATATGGATTGATGCCTAGTTGAGAGAGTTTATCTACTATGCCCAAGTGGGGAATAGTTTCAAAGGCTTTGCCCAGGTCAAGGTAGGCAGTGTGCACTTTCTTCCTCTCACCCATGGCTTTGGTGACTGTCTCAAAGAAGTCAACCAGATTTAACAGACATGACCTCCCCTTGACAAAGCCAAACTGTGTGGGGTCAAGTGTTTGGAGGTTGCCAATATCCCTGTAATCGAGGTCCATGATAATCCATTCTATGGCCTTGCAGATCAGGCTAATTAGGCTAATGGGTCTATAATTTCCCAGATCAGTGGACACTCCACCTTTGTGTAAAGGGATGACAGTGGCTGTCTTCCACTTGGCTGGGACAAAGCAAGTACTCAGGCTTTGGCTGAATAGGGTGCCTAATGCTGCTGCAAGTTCATGCCTGAGTTCATATAGGATGCAGCCAGCCATGGAGGCTGTATTTTTTGCCTTTGAGAGGGCAGTGATGACTTGTTCCCTAGTGATAAGGGGTGGGGGCAGGTACTGGGGATGTCCAGATTTACTGATGGTGGGGACAGAGAGGACAAGTCTTTGCTGAATCTGTCAGCTAGTAGATTGGCTATAGCTACAGCATTTGTGTATGTAGTGTCCTTGACCACCAGTTCTGAACAGATCTGGGTACTTCCTTTGTGGTTGCGGACATATGTGAAGAAGGCCTTATGATTGTCTCTACTAGATGTGGACAATTTGGACTCGAAGTTGGCTTTAGAGGATTTCACTAGTGCTCTTATTTGCTTGCTCCTTCTTTTGCCTGGACAGTAATGTTTTTCCTTTTGTTATATAGTTTATTTATTGCTGATGTCCACCAGACAGGTTTACTCTTCCTTGCAGAGGAAGATTTTGTCCTGTCAGATATTCCTGATTCACTGCAGCTATATAAATGCTTGTATAGTACTTTGGTGTAGATTTGGACTTGGTGCCAGTTCCTACAGTAGGGGAGAGGGCTGTGTAGCTGTTTATACCATCCCAAAGAAGGTTGTAATCAGCTTTGTAGAAGTTTTTGTTTGACCCTAGCTGGGGTGGTGGTCAGGGGAGATGGTGACTTCAAAAGTGACTGCTTTATGGTCGGATCTTACCAGGGAGGATGATGCTGTAGGGGTGCTGCAGTGGTTACTCATGTTGGTTAATACCAAGTGAAAGATATTATCACCTCTTGTGGAGGTATTGACTAGCTGTTCCAAGACATATGCATTGATAAAATCGTGGAATCTCTGGGCATTTGTATTCTGGCATGGGTAGTTTTTCCAATCTATGGTTACATAATTAAAGTCATTCAGGAGCAGGGTAAAGGGCTGAATCTTAATAGAATTGAAGAGGTCCAGATAGGTGGAGTGGGCATCTTGAGTCAAATTTGGGGGCCTGTAGCTAGCTACAATTTGAATAGGAGTCTTGTCACTGGTTAACTCTACCTGGAGTGTCTCCTGTGCATCATACTGTTTGACTAGCCTGGAGGAGTGTGCATCTTTAATATATATTGAAACTCTACCTCCTTTGGCTTTGCTGCCCACAGTCTGGGGTCTGAATGTGTGATATGATAAGTAACCAGGTATGGCTGGGGTGCTCTCCGCAGCTTTGAACCAGGTTTATGTGACTGCACAAATGTCAGCATCTTCCAGGGTTAAGATGCTTGCAATGAGTGCAGTTTCATGTTTAGATTCCTACCATTTAGCAACATGGCTTTAATTTGCATTTTGTTGAAATATTTATGTTGGTAGTATTGACCTCATGACATTTCCTAAAAAAGGCACTATGGGGGAGGCAAGGGCCTTTACCAAAAGCCTGAAGCCTAAGTGAGACAGATGCAAGCCATCTCTAGCAAAGCATCATGGTCTGTTGATCATATCTTCTCAGGCTGTCAGGTACTGGATTCCCCTGGAATGACACCAGAAACTAAGCCAATTGTTAAAAGTCAATCATTTTCTGTTTGTATTGAGGCATCATTCTGGATGATGGTAGAATGCTGCTTAAGGCTAGGGACATACCTGCCTGGGACACATATTCAACAAGCTCAATCATGTCTCTCTTCATATAGTCCATGGAGGTACACCTCAAGTCGTTCACACCAATATGGACAATGACAGAGTCATAACAGTACCTGTTGTTGAGAGACTTGAATGCATGTGTGGTATGGTGGATTCTGACACCTGACAAACAATGAAGCATGACTTTCTCCTTATCTAGCCTGGTGAGAGGCACATCTATGTGTCTTACAATGGAGTCTCCTACGATTAATATGTTGGGTTTATAGTTAGGCCTTAGTGTTTGCCAGACACTGGTGTGTGGATTATGCATGGTATGTGGTGTGGAGGGTTGTGGAGTTCTCATGTGTTTTTGCCTCTGAGGTCTCTTTAGTTTGGGTTTGTTTTTGTTGAGGACCTACGCATATGTGGGTGTGTGTTGTGTAGTTGTGGGTGGTTTTTGAGGTGTAGTGATTGTGTTGACAACTTTCTCAGTGCCAGATGTACTGGCTTGTGTGGGAGGGAGTGTAGACTCTAGCTTCTTTATGTAATTGCATCTCTTACAGATTGTTTTCCTAGATGGTAGTAGTAGATGGTTGTCCATGTACATGAGGCAGTTGCTACACTGTCTCAGGATTCCCATATCGACCAGGTTGGCAGGAAAAATCATAGGAAACTGTCCATCCATATTTGTCAGAATCTGAAGAAGAGAGGCCAGGGAGAGTTAATGGGTAGGCCTAAAGCACAAGCGCTTAAACCAAAACTAAGAGGCTTAGAATAACACTTAAAATTTAAATAGGCTAAAACAGCAATAATAAATGCAGCAGAGAAGATGCAATCAAACACTTTAGAGAACAAGTAGCAGAAAAATCAAGATGAAGTAATAGAACTGGAGGAGAAAACACAAATACTGTAAAAGCAGCAAGCAGCTGAATATTTTTTAAGTAAATTGGAAAGGGAGAAAGGAGGGACAGAAGATAATTCAAGGTTAAGAAACTAAGGGGGTTGGCCTTCTCAAATGTTCTCTCTGTATTAGGTAGAATGAGCTAATGACACTAGACTGGGAGGAGTGTCCCAGATCAAATTTACAGTAGGGGTGGGCAACTGCAAAGCCACCAAGATGGCCTGGAACATGTGCTCAGAACAAACAAACATTGCAAACAAACAGCCAGGCCCCAGAGACAGAAAACCTGAACTGGTCTGTGCTACAGCTACTAGCTACACTATTCTAGACAGAAAACAGTACAGAAATGTTTATCACAGCAGAAAAATAGCATTGAGCCACTAAATGAAAGTTTTAAACAGATAAAGGAGCAAGGATACTCTAGAGAATGCTTTTAACTGCAAACAAATCAAAGCAAAGGATGCATTTCTTAATGAGGTGTTTTGAAAAAGAATGCATAAGACAACTGTATGTAGGCTAAATGCATAAAAAGCAAACTAGACAGATGCCGTTTTCTCTTAGCAGTCTTACTATGTCTTTGTATAATAGCAGTATGCTGTAATCTTTGGTTACCCACTCTGGTTATCATCCTATAAGAATAGGTTGCATGGCAGGCTTATAAATACATTAACATTTGAGTACTGCTAAATTCAGAAGTGTCAGAGTTCAGTCTGCTTAAGAAAATGAGAATCAATGATACTCACTTTTTCATGCCAATAATATATGAAAGTAAAAAAGAAAGTTGAGTGCTATATGACACTATAAGGTGGGAATGTTGCCTTTCTCGAGTCAGTGAATATTTATAACTTTTGGAAGTAAGTATTACTAATATATAACAAATTATTTTGTTGTGAACTTTTCAGTAACACAGAAGATTTACTTGTGTATTTTGCTGGAATAAATTAGTATAACATTACTTTCTTAAGAATAAATTATATTATTTTCCACAGAAGGCAACAGTTATTAGAAGCATTTCATACCAATCAAACCATTTACTGTTTCCCTTTTAAACAGATACATATTCTTTACAGTTAAGCATTCTGTCAGATTTTGCTAGACAACTATTTTTAGTTAGGTAACTGTTTTAGACAAATAGTATCTACTGACATCATCAACCAAATGCTGCACATTGTTATTTCTGGAACAAGTTAGAAATGAGTGTAAAGTGAAAAACTGCACAAATCGCAGCAACTCCAGAGGGACTGTGAAATAGTTCCTTCATTGTCTGACTATTTTAACAGGACAGATCACATGTCGAAATATTTTAATCCCACACGAGAAGTCTAGATGTCAGCTGAGAAGTCATGATTCCATTTATGTTCATGCTGTATAATTTGCCACATTATATTCCTCTTTGGGAATAACAGCTACTTTCAATCTTTCAACACTTTTAAGTTGCAGCTATCACATATTTATGTATGATATATTACTGTCCCTTTTAGATAAAAAAAGATTATTCCTTTCCTTGTAAATCTTGAGACCTCCTCTGGGATATTGGTACATATATATGCTGTTAACTCCTTCCCTTACACATGTAGTGTGGTTTCATCAGGTTTCATCACATATTATTTACTCTTGTGGTCATCAGACCAGGTTTCTCTTATGCCTAACTCGTAACAGGATATACTACATAGGAGACAGAATATAAAAGTGTGTAATGCTGCGTTTAGATATTTAATTTAGAAAGATAGCTTGCTCATTCTTCAGAGCCAGCTTAACACTTTAGAATAATATGCTTTTATTTTAATATTCTGTCAGAATCATTTTTAAAGCATTTTGTTCTTAAATGCATTATTTTGCTCTTTAACTACAGCTAGTTGGCCTGTAGCAATGTGGTCTACAAGGCTTTGGCCAGTATTCATAGGTTGGAGCTTTGCATATTTGTGGCGGTAATCATTAAAGAGCGGTACTATGTAAATATGCAAATAATGGACTATCAGGATGGATATGTAAATGCAGTGGCCTTTTTAAAACATGCCTCCCAATCATAAAAGTGTAATATGCTTAAGGCATAAGTGATAAGGGGCATTCTATGTTTGCATAAAAGTGGGATTCATAGAGATGAATCAATAATGAGCTAATCTGCATTCCAAACAATACACCAGTAAGCAGAAATTTAACAGGAGAATACAGAGATGCAAGGGGAAGGGAAAAGTTTTTATTTGGTGTCAAGGATGTGCTTGTGCATACATGGGCAGACTGCTGAAGGGATTGGTGGGGAAAATGTTTCATTTTGGTGCTTGTGCTATTGGACAAACTACTGAAGGGTTGGCTGGGGGCAAGTACCTGGATGGCAACTCAGATATGAAAGGCAAAACAGCATTTTTAAAAAGGGATGTGTGTACCATGTGGATTCTGGACTATGACTTCCAAGCACAACTCATTAGCATACACTGCTTTACAAATGTTCTCATTTGCATCTCATCATACTTAAGGCTTTTTACGTTAGTGTAAATGGCCTGTACCAATTTCGCCTTTGCTATGCTCATTTGTAAATATCACAGATACCCCTATCACATTTGTACATGTAAATACCAGCCTTAGTGTTTGATTTCATCTCTAGCGTGTTACAGGTCTGATGACTTTTCTGTAAATGCATTATTTTGCTCTGTGTCTAAAACAGTTTGCTAAACCTACCATTACTAGGTAGGAGGTACCTTACATTACCTACACTAGGAAGAGTAATGCTACTATTACAGATTTTCATAGTAAATGTGAACTTCATTCTTTGCCTTAAACAGTTTGAGAGCATTACATTTCTTGTTGCGGTAGCGTTGTCACCTCACAGCAAGACGCTGTCCCGTTTGATTCTCCGTTAGAGCGTCTTCTGTGTGGAGGCATGCGTGAATGGGTGTGCCTTCGTTGAAGGTTGTGCATCAGGGCTGGTAACTCGGCACGTAAAAATCCACTACCAAACATTAGCGGACCGGAGTTCTGCTTTGGCAACCCCTAGCCGGGATAAGCCGAAAGACACAACAACAACATTTCTATTTTAAACATTACATTCTATTCAATTATTTATATGTGTATAAATAATCTAAGCATTTCCCCAAAATGTTCTATCTAGCCAAATTTCAGAAAATCAGATTGACATCTCTGGCGGAATAGAGTATTACAAAAAAATCTATCAAAACTTTTCTTATCTCTTACCTTCATTTTTAAACATTTATGCCTGAACAAATGTAATACCCATAGTAGTATCAGTCAAGTATCTGCTTAAACTTTTGTTTTTCTAATAGCTTCATAGGTTTATAGGTACTTACAAGGACATAACCACCCCTTGGTTATCCACTCATAGCAGGTGCTTAATGCATGAAAGAGATAAGGCTTGGAAAGAAGGGTTAAAATGTAAATCTCTTCAAAGCCAACGACACTTTAAAGAATTATGTAACTGTACTCAAAGACAAATTAATGCCAAGTAAATCTACTGCAGTAACTCCTTAATAAATCCGTCTTCTACCCCTACAAAAAATATGGTCTTCTATTAATAATATCCTCCATTCTGAAACAACCACCACTTCTACTGCTGAGCAAAATATCACTCCCTCTGGAATAGGTGCTCAATTTAACACAAATTTTATAGAAAGCAATAAAGCCCTTACTAAAGATTTCCAAACAATCCTGACATGTCCTGTCCGAAAACAGCAAACTGTTGCATCCTAAAACCCATCCAGACCTCCTACATCAAATTGAAAGTCCTTAAACTGAAACTGTGTTCTCCTGATACAGATAACCTCCCAGAATACCTCAAGCTATTTGCCAGTTACAAACCCAATCCTGTGTCTGTCCTAATTCATAAATCTATCAAAGAATTATTCATTTCTTTTCTGTAGAAAAAATCTTCATCATCCCCCTTCATAAATGAGAAACCTCATCTGATATGACCAATTTCAGACCTATTGCTACATTATCCTCTTTTTCAAAACTTCTGGAGAAGTGCATTCCCAAACAACTATTAAAGCACGTCCTTTAGGAAAAGCTTCTGACCACACATAGCATGGTTTAGACCTGCCAATAGCACTATCATGTCCATATTAACCTTCACAGATAATAATATCAACAAAGCCAGAGATAAAGACAGACTAATTTCCTCAGTATTCCCGAATCTCTCTAAAGCATTTGATATAGTCTCTCCCCAAAAAATCCTCTGCCAACTGTCTTCCCTTGGGCTATCACAAACCACATTACAGTGATTTAATAACTACTTAACAGATAGGCACCATTCTGTTAAATGGCTCTCCACCTTTTCGTGTTAATACTGACATGCCGAAAGGCTTCATTCACTCTTCATTATTATATTCACTAGCAATGTATATAAATCCCCTCAGCAAGCTTCCCTCATACAATTCACTCATGCCTCCACCCCAATATGCACTTCAGATAACCTCATACATCTTCAATTCACCTTTTACTCTGTTGAATGTTGGTAACAGGCTAATTGTCTGCTACTTCTCTTTTTACAAAAATCCCATTTCCATGAAAAAAAAAAAAAACTTTAAAATTTCTTCCATAAATAATAACATGATTCAAGTTACCTCACATACAAAACTACTTGGCATAACAATCGATGATTTACACATCCACAATAGATTCAAGAAAACCCACCAAAAACAAGGTACCATTTATAGACTAAAGAAATTAATTCCAAACTGTGCCAACATACCACTAGCTACCACTTACCTCTTGCCCTGTCTCCTACATGGAGACCCCATCATGACCAATCTACAAGCCTCACCTAGTTCCAAATTTGAACAATGCTACAACATAGCTGCCAGGTTTGCTTAGAAAAAACTTACCAGGTCCACAACTGTTTAGCAGTAAAAGCACTTAACTTGCTCAAACGTTCTCACCACCAATCTTATACCCAGCTGATCTTAACCCATAATATCATCTATACCCCATTTGCCTGGCCAGCAATTAGCCCCTTACTCCAAAATGACCCTTCAGTCAAATGATAACCACCTGCTTAACATCTAGAAACTACAAAGGGCTGCTAGGGTCAGTCTCTATTCAGATAATGTAGTTAGAACTTGGAATAAAATTCCTATGTCACTCAGATCTCGCACATTCATCTTTTCAAACCATTCCTAAAATACTTCCTTTCTGCTTCCTGGCTTTGGCCCTGCTCCTTATCTGGGACATAGCTGTCTAGCACCCTTCATCAACTTTCTTAATACCACCCTTTAAAGCACTAAACCACTTAACCTGCTTTTCCCCTTCTAATACTTTATTGCCTTTTAGAAAGCAAAGTACTATACCTACTTCTAATTAGCAAAACCCAATTACCATTCCATCGTTATTTATCTATAAACACTTAAACTTGCTTATCTCCAGCAATACCTCACTCTATTGTATTTCTTAAGTAATTCCTACCTGTCTTATACACCACTCTGATATATTTAAATTCTCAGTATAATGCTTCTTTATTATTTTTGAATGTCAATACAAATTTTATTAAACTGAATACTACATTATAAAATTTGCTATTGTAAATACTGATTGCATTACATTTCTTATATTGGAGCTTTGCTTTCCAGGACCCTGCTGAAAAAGAGCAACTGTGCCCAGTCGGACTTTCCTAATATAGAAATGTAAATAAACGAATAAACAAATAAATAAATATTGATTCTGAGAATCATAAGAACTCTAGCTCGGCATTCCCATGGTAATTAGCCCTTATGTTTTGCAATATGACTCTCCAAAAAATGGCCATACAAGGACTTGTTGGATATTTACATGTTTCCCCTATCCATTGCTGCCAAACCAGGGGTGAGTTTGCAGTTACACAGCCAGTTGTCCGAGTTATATTTTAGTACAGTAAGAAAAGTACCCTCGTTCTTGGGAAAGGAAGCTGATTCCACAGAAGTGGTATTCTCAGTGATACATACCTGTGCCTCCAGCATGTTCTATTAATCTTGCAAAAGATACTGAAGTCCCTTGAGAGGGACTTCAAATATGTAATAAGTCTGAAAGAACATGGTCTGTTGAGGTTCTATACACAGAGTAGAAGTCAACTCTCAGCAGCCTGCTTTTCATCAAGAAAAGAAACAAGAGTTAGAGGAAGTCTACATAGCTGTTATGATTTATGTCATTTTTTTGTTAGCGTGAAAGCATTGTATGTGAGAAATATTTGGACAGGTACATACTGAATGGGGGATTATACTCAACAATTGTCCTAATGAGAACCAAGCATAGAGGAACAATTATGTCTCTAGATCTGGATGCCATAACTTTGATACATGCTATGTGATGAAATAGGACCTCCTTTCAATAGTGGATACACAGTGACCAAAGGACAGTTCATTGTCATCTTCACTAACTACACGTACTACTTACCCTGGAATATGCATCATCATGAGAACCTGATTCAGGACCATGGAGACCACCTCATCAGTGCAAGGTTTCAACATCTATGACACATTCAGGCCCAACACATATAAAACAAAATATCACCTCTTGGCTTGTTGAATTGGTTCCTTTTAAGAACCTCAACATATGTAGGTCTATCTATTTGTCAAACTTATCATTAACAAAACTCCTCAACACATAATAGTTAACTATATGGCCCCCTTTATGTACCCTTTGGCCCATTTTGCCTACCTGATGAATATGGATTCTCAATGTATTAGTCCAAACACCATTCTCCTTGGGAAGTTCAGGTACTCCTCCATCAACTGGAAGACTTACACTTCCCCTTAACATGTATGACGAGAGATTTCTGAACTTCATAAATACAACTTCTTTGGACTAATTACTCCCCCAGGTAGGGGAGACAAAATGTTGAACTTAGTATTCACTAGTATGGGACATTTCTGTTCCCCCACCAGCAGTAAATTCTCCCCAAGTCAAATTGGTTCATAAATCAGTCACCTTCTCAAAGATTAATTTTAATCTTACTATTAAGATTTAATGAGGCTAAAGCCAATAGCATCCTCAAGTACATTCATATTCAGAAATTCTGCGAAGGCTAATCTGTAAAAGCTGAGTAATGACCTAGCTAAATTCAACACCCCCATTCAACCTGATGACCACACTGCTTATGCAGAATCTTCTATTGCCAAATCAATGTACATGTTAGTAGCTGCATAAAATGCATCTATCCATCACTGAAACAAATACAATGCTGAATTTAAAAATAACTCCAAAATATAAACAAGCTTTACGATAAAAGAAAAATCTCATGCACACAAGGATACATGTATCTACCATAATGTCAAAAGTGCTTATGCTAAAATTGGCAATTTCCATGCTATATTTTACTGTAGAAGAAATTGAAACAAACAGCATCCTGATTTCTAAGCCTGACTTGGAATTGCACCGTTGTTTATGTTTGGTGCTTTACTGTCTTTGAATATTAACAGGGGTTATGCTGTTATTTGGTGTGGCTTTGGTAAAGATAAGTTGGAGGTGAAGGGGTTCCAACTGGTTATGTTGTCTAACAAGTCTGCAAGGTTTTTTTTTGTTGTTGTTAATATGTAGACATGTCCATTTTTACTGCCTGTTGCTAATACAGTGCACCTGCATGAGCGGTAGGCATTAAAACCCTCTACCGATGGATTGCATTCACTAGTCTTGAATCAGGTATCTATGTACATGATTTTTACATTTGATGTAACATCAGTTGAGAGGAAATCTGCTCTAGAGATGTTTTTTATATCCCACTCCTGTATCTTGTAGAAGTTGACTATGGTGCATTTTACTTCTCGACACACTCTAGGAGCACATTTGCCTCTTTGGGGTCCCTATCAATGCAGGCTTGCATCTCTAAAATGTTTGATATTTTCATGTGAAATATTCTGGCTGTTGCATTTATAATCCAGTTTTAGGTCCAGAATTAATGGAGAAGCTGCTACATATGAAAAAAAATGTGGATGCATTTGTTATGAACAGAATCTAATGAACATATTCTTCTTGTTAAATTCTGTTTAAAGAAAAACATGGAATATATTAATATTGTGATCACAAAAGAGATACGGGTGGTTCAGCATATTTTTCAGAAAATACTGAAAAGTAAAAATTTAGCTCAGTTTGAGTTTGAAAAGAGTGCTCTCCTTGGAAGAAGTTTTGATATTTTAGCATTTACTTCCTTGTCAATGTGAACAAGTTTAAAAACATTTATAAATGATGAGATTTTTATTTTAACAGACACTTTTGCAAAAAACATCAACTACTTTCTGACTGGGTAAACTTCCAAAATAGACTGAGATAAAAAATAAAATTCTGTCAAAAATAATGTATTTTAACTTGTTCCATGTGCTTTTAGAATCTTTGGGTAACTTGCCACATAGGTTCATATGTTCATAGGTAGGTACTAGGCTACCTGCCCGAGGGCATTCATAAGCCTAGCCAGAGTGTGTCGGCTTTTGAGTCAGACCTGGAGCCCACTATTCTTACAGCGTGAGTTCTGTCTGTAAGCCAGTTGGCAACCCATCTTGTGATGTAGGAGTTTATGTTCAGGCTGGTGAGTTTTTCTATAATACCCGAGTGAGGAATGGTGTTGAATGCCTTGGTGAGATCAAGGTAGGCTGTGTGAACCACCTTTCCCTCATCTATGGCCTTGGTAACTGTCTTGAAGAAGTCAACCAGGTTTAGTAGGCATGATCTGCCCTTAACAAAGCCAAACTGGGTCAGGTCAAGTGTTTAGAGGTTCCCAATGTCTTTGTTAATAAGTTCCATGATGATGCACTCCATAGCCTTGCAGACCAGGCTAGTCAGGCTTATGGGGCAATAGTTACCAGGGTCAGTTGTGGCTCCTCCTTTGTGGAGCGGAATAACCATTGCTGTACATCATTCTATGGGCACATAGCCTGTGGAGAGGCTGAGGTTGAACAGCGTGTTTAGGTGGGGGGTTAGTTCATTCTGTAGTTCGTGCAAGACGCAGCCTGGGACACCATCTGGCCCCATTAATGCTGTGTTTTTGGCTTTTGAAAGGGCTGTTTTCACCTGTGCTTCTGTGATTTCCGGGACACTACACTTTTCTGGTATTGTTGTGGGCCCTTTTGAAGGTGGGAGAGAGGTGAACATTGCACTGAATCTATCTGCCAGTATGTTGGCAATATCAGTAGGTTCAGTATATTTTGTGCTATTTTGCACTATCTCAGAGCATATCTGCAAGTTGCCACTTAGATTTTTGACATAGCTAGAGAAGGCTTTGTGGTTATCTTTTGAGTCCTTGGCTATTTTTCTTTCGAAGTTAGCCTTGGATGGTTTTATGAGGGACCTTAGTTTCTTACTGATACTGATCAGGGATGTCTTTCCTTCTTGGGATTTGCTTTTTTTCTGAACTAGTTTCCTCCTTTTGTTGTATAACCTGTTTATGGCAGGGGTCCACCAGACTGGTTTCCTTCTCTTAGGGGAGTGAGTCTTGGTTTTGCTAGGGATGGCACGATCCATGCATCCTTGTAGGTGCTCATAGAGTGCAATTGTAAAGGATTCTGCATCTTGGGCAGTGCTATCCTTTAGCGTGGGGGCTGTGAAAATTACCACCTCTGACTTAAGTAAGGTGAAGTTTGCTTTAGAAAAGTTTTTCACTGTGGTTTCCTTGGTTGGGGGTGGTGGTGGGGTGTGGACATCCAGGGTTATTAGTTTATGGTCTGATCTAACCAGTAACGGGTTGACCTCTGGTACGGAGCACCTGTCGCCCATGTTGGTGATGACCAGGTCCAATACATTGTGGCCTCTGGTAAGGGAGTTTACCAGCTGATCCAGGGCATTTCAGTTGATAAATTCCAGGAAGCGCTGAGCCTGGGAGTTTGTACTCAAGTAGAAAAAAAAAAAAAAAAAATGTTTCTTTTCAATCCTGTAAATAAGGGAAGTGGTATTTTATCTGTGTTGTTAGCGTATCTACTCTATAATGTATCTGTTAACGAACCTAAATGCCTTGTAACTGTAATTTGTTTAAAGTATTTGTTCTTTTGGAGCTTTTCTCCCCGGGCCTCTACTGAAAATAGACATATATCCAGCTAGACTAGCCCGGTCAACAAATGTTAAATAAATAAAAAAAATTCCAGTTAATGGTAGAGTAATTGAAATCTCCCAAGATCAGGGTGTTCGGTAAGACCTTCATGTTTTCCAATGTCTCCAGAAAGGCAGAGTGGTGGTCCTGGGTCATGGAGGGTGATCTGTAGCAGGCCACAATTTGCATTGCAGATATGCCTGATGTTAGTTGCACATGGATGATCTCAGAGGTATCATGCTTCGCCACTAACCTGGAGGTGTGGGTATCCTTGATGAATATGGATACACCCCCTCCTTTTGTGTTTCGGTCCATGTTCTGTGGCCAAAGTGTGTGTTATGAGTTGTAGCCCAGTTTGTGATTGAGTAATATTAGTCAGTTGGTTTCCCAAACCAAGCGCTCCTTATTCTGAAAACAACCATTTTTGACGTTATCCTCCTATGACATTTTACTAAGACCAAGTGAAATATTTACTGTCCATAATACTATATAAAGCTTCATTCTCATAAGCAATAAAATGCACTGCCCAACCCATGATATTTTAAAATGACAGTAAAACTGCTATTTTCTAGAAATTACTAATTTCAAGTTGTACCTTTTGGCTAGGTGCTCTTCTGATAATTGACTGAGAGCAAATGACTGAAATTCTGTCCGTACTAATTTATTTAGCTTGTTTTACAACATATAAACAATGTCCATTATAATTTACTTATGAATGAACAATAACAAATCAGTTGATTTCAAACAGCCCCCCCCCCCCATTTACCTTAGTTTTGACTGGGTACATCAGATGTTTAGCATTCATTAAACTAAGAAAATTCTATCTAACCTAATATAGTTAACTATGCCTATATTTGGTGTGCAACAGGTGGTTTTCAGCCACCCATGATTGTTTAACTCTGACAAACTATGAGTAAGGGAGTGTTTTCAGAAGCTGAATAACTGCTCTCATTGTCTTTAGGCATACTGATAGACTGACCATTTTCTGTCTGGGTGCATGTCTTGTGGTTTGATATAATCAAGTGAAAGAGCTTATCATAATTAATCCCACCCATTTCAAAAAAACATTCTCTGCTAGCATGTCTGTTTAACTTTAATCAAGTGAAAATAGGTCAGGTACTTAAATGACTGTCAACTTCCTGAATTTCTGTCTTTGGGTTGTCTATACATCCAGTGCTGTGAAAAGATTAAATTATGCTGAAAATCTGGGATATATATATATATATATATATATATATATATATATATATATATATATATATATATATATATATATTTTATCTCACAGAACAAAATACAAGAGACCCTTCACTCCAGCCTCAATCAATATTTAACTTGGATTGCATTGGTGGTTTCGCCTAAATGTGTAACATCTGCAGATTGCAATATTTTAAATGAAATATCAAACAAACATACTTGCATTTTTGTGAGTTTGCAGTACGTGTTATAATTTTAAATCCAACTTCAGAGTAGGATTAACTTGTGCATGCATTAATTGTTATTCATGATAATAATGGATGACTGCAGCATATGATATGCCTAATGCATGATGTGTGCTGCTGTGTTCTAATACCCACAGGTGTGACTATAATGTTCTCTGGATTCTCAAGTGTCATGCTTCAAGGTTTGTTTTCTTTAATTACAGGGTAAGGTAAGCTATTTATCAAATTCAGATAAATGTGCTAAATATACAACATTTAAACAAATAAATAAATAATTGCAGAAGTGATAGAAGGTATCCCATAGGAGTGATTGATTTATTTAGAATGTGTTGGGATAGTTATCTCAAGAACTAAATCTATGTAAATGGGTTTAACTAAAAAACGTATTTTGCGGGTTGCTCTGTACGTTTGGCTATAACAGTCTTCTGAGCTCTAAATTAGAAATTGCCAGACTTTACCCATTTTCTCAATGCAGTAATTCCTTATGGAAGACAAAAAAAATCATAAAGATGTGCCCTTATTTTATGTAAAGGTGGTTAAAGTTGTTAAATATTAGTCTGGTCTTTACCCACTTTCTCAGTTTATGTCTTGCCTCTGAAATGATCAAAGTTGAATGAAGTGCCTCTATTGTACCTTATAAACATATCAGATAGCCATCATGTACTGGCAGATGCAATGTAAGTTTCCCCTTGGAAAGGACAAATTAACCTGTAAATAAGAAGGGGAAGTGATGACAAAATGCAGCCTATGTATTTCCATTTGCTGACCATAGTCCATCTGAGCAAGTAACCTCTTGTCTATGTAGGACCAAGGGATAGTTCCACCATAACAGACATGTTTACCATGTTAAGCACTGCAGAACTCCTGTCTCAGAAGACAAAACACCTAGGACTGCCCTTGTTTTGCTTAATAGTGGATAATATAGACAATGAATAATTATTTTAGATCTCGACATACCACAGATAAACAGACGCAAGCTAATATATTTCAGTACTATGAACATAATTACATTTATAGTGTTAGGAGTCACTGTCACTTAGCTTTTTACATATTTCCATTTCATTCATCAGCTTTATAAGTTAGGTGGTCCACACTGGTCTATTAGAAACTACAGACTTCCTCATTATCATCAGCTCAGCAGAGAATTGGATCCCAATATATATTTAAAATTTTGCCTAGTAGAAATGGTTCACATATCCACTTTGATGATTGCTATTGAATATATTCAAGTGTTTGAGCAATATAATATCTTCTTCTATCACTAAAACAAATTTGTAGTACATGTATCATTGTTTTACAAGCCAAAAGACTTTCTGCTG
Source organism: Protopterus annectens (assembly GCF_019279795.1). Classification (NCBI taxonomy): domain Eukaryota; kingdom Metazoa; phylum Chordata; order Ceratodontiformes; family Protopteridae; genus Protopterus; species Protopterus annectens. The sequence continues at coordinate 1,494,904,230 of NC_056725.1, read as the reverse complement.
GAAATAAAATTCCTCTGAATTAATACCAAGATCATATATACCTCTGTTACCTTAATCATTTACAGTATTAGCCACTCTATGCTTAATGAATCAACATGCACAACTATTGTTCATATTAGCAAGATTGTCAGTACCTCTGTTACCTTAATCCTTTACAGTATTAGTCACTCTATACTTAATGTAGCAACATGTACCTCACCAGACACATGCAACAGCTAGAAAGGCCACAAAAGTACCTTTCAAAGAGGATCCTAGGCCTTAAACACATGTTCTACATAGACAGACTCAAAAAACTCCAGCTATTCTCTGTCTCATATCGTCTACTAAGAGGCAATCTCTGCTTAACTTACAAAGCCATGTCTGACTCAGTTCTGTTAGAAATGCTACATCTAAAGATATCCCAATGCCTCCACACCACACACTCCAGAGACCTCAGCCTCATTACCACAATCAACAGAAAATGCTGGAGGGACAGGTTCATAACCCAGAGACTGCCCATCCTATGGAATAGACTTCCCATACATGTCAAGCAGAGCACCTCAATGGCCCTCTTCAAGAGAAAATTTGCTGAGTGGATGGGAAATAGAAGGTTCACCCCGGAGATCACTCCAGTGGCTCTACTTGATAGAGGCACTGGGATCTAACGTCAGGCAGCACGATGCCAGGGTACTTCTATGGGCTAGGCTTGTAAAGGCTCCAGCCATTAGCCTTGTACATACCTTTGAACCTAAGAACCTATGTACAACTATTGTTCATCTTAATAAGAATAATGGACTTGTAAGTACTTGGCTTCTTTCTAATTCATAACTTTTTCTGAGCCTTCTTCATTCCACTATACCATTACCTTCATGGACCATGTTAAGTATTTCAAAAAAGCCATTTCCCAGCTGAAAGGGAGATAAAAATACATATTTGATACTTTGCATAGACACATTTTTGCTTACCACCTTTCCTCATGCTTCATAAGCATACATTTATATTCTTGGTGCATAACTATCTGCTTATCATAAATCCCTGCCATGTCAACAAAGCAATTCATGTTCCCAAAGGCTACCATATTTATACAACTCAGGAAAACTAAATTAAAAATGTACACAATGCACACACAAAACATAGACAGTCAGAATAGCCTGCATCACCTAAAACAATCTCTTAAAACTAAACATAAATCTGGCTTAGCAAAACAGGAAAGTAAAAAAAAAAAAAAAAAAAAAAAACTTAGAAGCATATGCATTTCTCATTCAATACAACAAATAAATAAATTAATCGAAAAGTACATAAAGTGAAATGTATACAAATAAGATCCATGCATTGTGCCCCAGGAAGATAATAGTCTTCATGTAACCTAACCCTCAGAAAGAAAATGCATTGCTACAAATTGACAACATTAACATAAAAGTATAAAAATAAAGTAAAACACTCACCCCAGCTAGCCAAATATAAAACAGCACTGTTATATAATGAACTCAGTGATTTCTACCCTGTTTGAAAACAAATTATCTAAAAACCTAATTAAATTGTTAATTTAACAAATCACAACATCATACTCGTAGTATCAAAGCAGTCTAAAAAAATCAAAACTTAACCTAGAATTATATTACAAGATCATTGAAATGACTTTCAATTTCTAAAAGCCCATACAAACTGCCTAATGCCCGGTTCAGTAGACAATTAGGGAATTAACGTAGCACATTAACACCAGCAGAAATATTATTCTAATATAAAACAATATAAAGAAAAAATAAGGAATGGAACTCAGCACCATAGCATAGAGGGATAAATCCTTAGATGTAGCCCATTTGACCTATGTTTGATTAGCAACTCAGGCATCGGTGGTACTGACAGTGAGGGATATGTGTGACCATCTTTGGAGGGGGCACTCACTTAAGCATTCCCTGCAGGAAGATGTGATCCATGGAGGGGAGTAGCTCTCAGATATAACAAGAGCATGCAGGGAAGGGGATACCAAGGGGTAGATCTTGAGAGAAAAAATCCCCAGTAGAAGCAGCCAGTGGCATAACCCCACAAGACCCTTTTGAGGTCCAGACTGCTCGCAGTCATTGAATGGAGATATTTCAAGTGTTGTAGGAGATGCTGGTTGACCTTTTGATAAACATAAGCACTGAAATGAGCCAGAAAGAATTAAGCAAAAGTGGAACCAAAAGACAAAAGAAAAAATGTATAAATGGAATATGTAAGGTCTTTCTTAGTGTGACACATGAAGTATCTTGTACAAAACAGAGGTTGTTTTATGACTAATGACAATGCAAGTCATTATAAAACTCATACTCCAAACCTACACATATCATTCCAAACCCCCAGATTCGCTATGAAAATGGAACAAAAAAAAAAAGCTATAGTGTCATTATGTATATATCCTAAGAGTGAAGAGTAAAGAAGTGATATTGTAAACATCAACACATATATATATCACCACTGGTGGATCATCAGTTACCAAAGTATGATACCAGCCATAAAAACTAAGCTGCATTTGAACTGAATTAATTGATTAATCAATTATAAAATACATCCTTAAACATTTATAAACCATATATGTAAAGCAACAAACCTACATAAATAAATTTGTCCCCATTTATCAAAACCCCAGAAATTAAATTTAGTGCAACTGCAAAGAAAATACTTTAAATTAAAGTTTACAGATAGAAAAAGATAGCAGTACTGCATAGTTAATTGGAAAAATGTACTACTGGCAACATAGGTGCAAAAATGGAAAACTAAACTGTCTTTAACATTGAACACAAAACTAAAATATATATATATATATATATATATATATATATATATATATGCAAATTATTAATAAATAAACAAACAAATACACTCTTCTCTTCGACTTATCAACTTATTTCAAAACTAACAAAATACTTCAAAATTGCTTTAAATATTAAAAATGATTACAAAGTACATTAGCAGTATAGTAGAAAATAATTTCCCAATGCAACCTCTTCATAAAATCATACACATTGCATGAACTGTATTTTAAATGTTGATTGCACAAATGCTTGCAGAATCATTTTGAAATAAATAGTAGACATTAATCCAGATTAGGAAAAACAAGCAAAAAATCAATGAACAATACATTGCAGTGAAAGGTCCATCAGGCCTAGAACTGCACTATAGGATTTGGAAATTCTTTTCCTCACTCCCAGCATAATCATTCATCAAAAAACCTTTTCCTTAAATCTCTGTTGCATATAAATCATGTATCATATCCAAGATCCTCAGCTGTTTTATGTATCACAGATAGGCAGATAATTAGCCATTCGTATGTATACATCCAAGTATATCTATCTATAGGTATCAATATATGAGTGTCTACAAGATGGCTGAAACTCATTTGATTGAACTATAAATTGTCAAACACAATTTGTTGAACTTGATCTGTTGGTAGCAGTCTATCAAGGCTTGCCTCCTTCATGACCCCTAGTAAAGCTGTGCTTGGAGGTGATCACATGTGTGTGTGTACGTGCGTGTGTGTGTGTGCATGTGTGCGTGTGTGTGTGCGCGCACGTGTGTGTGTGTGTGTGTGTGTGTGTGTGTGTGTGTGTGTGTGTGTGTGTGTGTGTGTGTGTGTGTAGCACATGCATCCCTGTACCCAGCACATTCCAACAGCTCTAAATATCCTAGTGCTGAGATCAGACAGCACTGCATTTATAGAAAAGCTTCGTAATACTCATTGTTCCAAGATCCTGTTGTTTAACACAGATTTTTTTTCTTTTATGAAACAGAGAGTTGACACCACAAATATGCCAGTTCACAATCTGGCAAAAATTTATACGCACACACACACACACACACACACACACACACACACACACACACACACACACACACACACAGCCAGACACAGAAGTCGATAATGACCTGTACAACATCTTACATTACATGTACAATATCTTACATGACCTGTACAACTTTGATTAATTCGGTTAGAAGCCAAATCACTGCAGATAGACTCACAAAATTTAAACCAATAGTAGCTTACAGTTTTACTCCTACCCATAATACCCACAAAGAAATGATGGATTCTTCGCATACCCTTAGTTTTTTTTTACCAATGTGTAGGGATTTAAATGACCTTAGGCTTGTTTTGCTGAATAACTGGAAGATTTTATTATGTGACCCGAACATTAACAATTTTAGGTTCTGAACCTATGTGTTCATATAAGAGAACCAAGACCTTGAAAACGTTCTTTGAAAATAGAGATAATCAATTTCAGTTAGCTCCTGTTATCAGTGTTTCAAAACCCAATGGAATGCATACATGTGAGAAATGTGTATGTTGTAAATACATTCTTGAAGGTGATTCATATACTTTTACACACTGTAATGTCAGAGTGTCATTCAAAGATGTATTTGACTGTAACTCTAGCATGGTGGTATACTGTGTGGTCTGTTCAACTTGTTCAAGTTTTTACGTAGGTTGAGTGACAGAATAAAGGAACATTATGGTGCCATAAGGAATAATGACCACATGAATGCTCTCAGTAAACACAGTGCTTTGTGTGCAGATTTTGGGTCTTTTAAGTTCATAGTATTGGAACAAATTAAACTTTTCTTTGGGGATTCCGATTGTAAATTGCAGCTACAGGAATTAAAATGGCAGTTGCTATTAAAGGCAGAATTTTTTCCAGGTTTGAATGAGTCTCTCAACCTAAAATGTGCCTTGAAGTGGTTCCAATGAATGCGTCATTGGGTGGGATGGTGTCCCTTGCTTTTTAGTGTGACTGTTTGTTTTTATATATATATATATATATATATATATATATATATATATATATATATATATATATATATATATATATATATATATACATGTATATACATTAAAGTTTTTGTACATAGAAGTATGTATATAGGGTGGCTTTTGTGTTCCTATGACAGTCTTATACCATGACATTCTTTATTCAGTAGCACACTCTTGCATATGCATCACTGTAATGTTTGTTGTTATTAACTACTGGATAGTTCATGTATTTTAATATTCATGAGTTATGAAATGCTATGTTATACTTCAGTCCCTTGACATTTGATCCATTCTGAATAAGTTCTGATACCAAATAAAAGGAACAAAAGCTTAAACAATCACTGTGGGCTGCTTCTTGCTATTTTATATTTTTTATTTTTTTATATTTTTTATTTTTTTGCATTTTGCTTTGCATCAGTTTAGTCATTGGAAGTCTTAATTGCATATATATATATATATATATATATATATATATATATATATATATATATGCTTTCCCTTAATTTGATTGACCATCTGATTATTTGATAAGGGTGTGCTTAATATCAAATATACAGGTAGGCAAATGTTCAAAATGTCGAGGAACTATTTCATCATGAAATGTGACTCGGATCAAAGAGGATGAGAGAAACTGTGTGTGTTTGTGGGGGGTGTGAGGGTTAGGGTCGGGGATAGTTAGAGGGATAGGTTTTTTATGTTATTTTACGAGTGTGTATATTTTACAGTTAGGGTCAGGATTAGGAAGGGTGCGTAGATGTGCTGTTAGTGTATGTGTGTTGGTGTATCTGAGTACATCTTGTGTAGTGGCAGTATTAAAGGAAGGTTTTTGTTAAGTTAATGTGTAGATATGGTGGTGGGTTAGATTTGTGGGAAGGGGCAGCATTAAGTTTAGGGTTATCACCTATTTCTAAGGTGGTATAGGAAGACAAAGCCTAGATCCAGAAATTCTTAATACTGATTTTAATGACAACATTAAGAACATTTGATCATATAGTTTTTCTTCAAGTGATCTATCATTTCATCTAAACATAAATAACCTAAAAAATGAGAAGTCAATCATCAATGCTAGCCTACATTGCATTCTACCAGCTACAGCTCTAAAAATAAAGAAAGCTTATCATTTATGGTTATTGATGTTAGTTTTATTATAGACTTATAAGTAATATCAAAGTTTGTTTTATTACATTGTTTTGTATTGCATAAGTTGGTGGTGAATTATTTCAACTTTTTCCACTGTAGTGCATCCATGAAGTTGATATCTATAAGTTGGGGAAGGTTTGGAGAACATTCTTCTCTGCATGGTGGGAGGCAGGGGTGTTTGCCAAAGCTGTCTTTCTGTTTTATGAGTTATGCTGGTTTTAGACAAAATGTGTGTAAAATCACGCATTTTATTAGATCAATTTTGTGTCATTCCCTTGTTTAGATATTGTGTACTTTGATCAAAGATCATCGCTCTCGCTTGCTCTCTCTTTATATATATATATATATATATATATATATATATATATATATATATATATATACATATATATCTATATACACATGCACACACACACACATACACACATATATACACATACTTATACACAAATTCTTGTAAAAACTTCAGCTTGAATATGCCATTTATATAATCACCATGCTGGAAAGATTGTAAATGAGATTTGCAAATATTATAATAGAACTAAATCAAAGGCTTGCATGTAGTTTAACAAACCAAAAGAATACCTTGCAGCAGTCAGAATATGTTACAACATGAATGTTTACAAAATTCATTAGGTATCTAAATCTTAAATGCTGACCTTTTTTCTTTTTGTTGCAAACCTTCAGTGCTAATGAGAGTGGAGTAAAGACGTTTTGGGAATGGGATAGGCATGAAGGACTCACTGATATTGTCCAGCATGTGAGGAATAGCCAGGCATGGACTACTCATGGCTATGGTCCAGTGTGTAAGGAACAGCCAGGCACTGAGTATTCAAGACCATGGTCCACTGTGTGAGGAATATCCAGGTGTGAAGTACTCAGGGCTGTGGTCCAGTATGTGAGGAATAGCCAGGCATGTAGTACTCATGGTTATGGTCTGGTGTGTGAGAAATAGCCAGGCATGGACTACTCACAGCTATTGCCCAGTGGGTAGAGGATAGCCAGGCACAGAGTACTCAAGGCTGTGGTCCAGTGTATATGGAATAGTCAAAATACAAAAAGAAGTGAATATAGCTACAAAGGAATGTGAAGCTATAAATTTAGGCAGAAGGTGGGTATATACTATACGGAGGTACAAAGGATGGGTTGGGGAGGATAAGATGACCCATTCCAAGGAGGACAGAAGAAAGTCAATAAAGATAGTGGGACAGTAAAAGTGAATGTGGTAAGAAACCTAGGGCAAGTCATCAAGAAATGAAATAATGGCTGTTTATGAACATAGCACAATGGAAGAAGGGAGGGACAGCACTGGCCAGGCTGAGCAAAGCTGAGAGAGAGAGAGAGATCAAAGAATAGTATAGTGAGAAGAATCGATGCCGAATCCTAGGCAGCAATGCAGAAATGGCAGAAGACTGTTGAGATATCAGGGTAGATAGGAGTAAGAAGAGAACAAACAAGACCCCTGGGTTACATTTAAACTATACGTTAAAGTACCAGTTGGCCTAACCTCCTGGTCATAAGCATTTTTTTTTTCATTTCATTTTATTTTTATTGAAACAACAGGCCTGCTAATGAACCAAAGCAGTGTATTTAATTTCCAAAGGTCTGCAGTTGATTTGAAATAGTAGGGAGATCTAGTTTAACCAGGACAGACTATATTCCATATGCAGTACAGATACTTTTCTGACAATGACAGTGAGGTCAGTGAATGAAGAATAGTTAGCCTATAGTAAACATTCAGGCTGGTTTGTTCTGCATAAATGGCAGTCTTTGAAATTGTTGGGTCATCCAAGAAATATCATTCTGAATTGTAGGATGTGTTGCACCCAGCTGAATCATCAGTCATAGACTGTAGTAGTCAGGATGCCTCTAAGCCTTTATGGTATTCGAAAGTAATTAACTTGTTATAGTGCATATTTCTTGTCAGATATGTGTCTGTGAACCTAAAGGAAAGATCTTCATCCATGACCCATTAGCCAGTTTCATTACTATTGAGCTTTATTTGGAGGATAGTTTGTAATGGGTTTGTTTACATTTTTTTGTTTGTTTGTTTAACTAAACTGATATCAGTGGTTAGATTCTTTATGAAGAGAGAAAAAAGACATGTAGGCCTAGAAATGAGCCTTGTATTATGTCTGAAAATGATGAAGGCCGGTTTGAAGGTATTTTTAATATTTGCCTGTGATCATATGGCCATTAAGTTTTGTTCTGAACCACTCACAGGAATTATTAAGTACAGCAGCTGGGAGACGCTTTATCAGAAGAATGGTATCCATGCTATTAAAGGCCTTTTGCAGCTGCATAAGAAACACACTTGAGAAGGAGTTTGTCAAAGTTAGTCACACTGATTTTTAACATACACAAGTCAGTTGTACTCCAAGGTATATCATAATATTATGTGGACTTAGAATAATCTTCACATTTATGTGGAAGTTTGTATTTGTGAATTCAGTTCTCTAGGTCTTCCTTAATTACCACCATGAGACTAACTGACAAAATGTTTTTGTATTACTCTAAATATGTGCAACATTTAAGATGTATAGTTTTGACAAACTATATCAGTGCTATTTTTATTGCTAGAAGTGTAACTATTTTCAGACATTTTTTTTTTCATTGCAGACTCTGTTCTATTGTGCAGTCACTTTCCTGCAAACAGGGAACTGGTTAGTCAATTCACTTCTTAACAGACACAGAGGTAAGTCTAATCACATTTGTTGATAATTGAATTCATTTTAAAACATTTGAGGAAAAAATGCTTGACTAATGTTTTATGTGTTATTTTCTTATAAATATATATATATATATATATATATATATATATATATATATATATGTATAATGGATGTTACTGGCATGACAATACACTCCTGTACTTATTTGAGAAAAACAGTTACAAAACATAGACATTTTCTTTTTTATCTCACATTATAATGCATCGCTTATGAAGCAATGATAGACAAAACATCAAGCAATGGCTATTCCTGATGCAAAGAAAAGAGGACAGAACTTTACAACTTCATCTACAAATGTTTGTAAAGGTCAATACTCTGTTAAAAGGTCATTGGATAAGGACCTCCTATAAGCATTTTTATTTTGAAAATGAATTTCTGCAATTAACTAGATGCTAAAAACCTGACACCGTGCTAAAAATGGGGTGACATAATTTTGTGTGTAATGAAATTAACATAACCTTGCATATTCAAAAATTCTATGAACAGAAGCAACAAATATCTAAATAAATGTAGCACTATACTTCATCTGATGAAATGGTATATGTGATACAGAAACATAAGAGATTCTCAAATTAAGTTATTTGTATAAAGGAATATCTGCAGGTATTGGCTATAGAAGATGTAACAGACAACTGTTCTTATGAAAGAGAGGCAAGATGGGTAACTATACATAAAGTGTACATATAAAAATGAAAGGCTCAGTGTCTACTTTATTGACCTTATATTGCTTAGCATTCAGTGTGGATCAATACACATGTTCCTGCAAGGAGTGTAAGGACTTTGGGAGGCTATAGCCTCAGTTAATGAAGAGCAGAAACACATGCCTTACTTACTAGTTTGGAAATACCATCTTACCAAAAGAAATCACTATGAGTGTGGGAAAAAAGGAGAAACTGATATTTGGGTAACCCTATGGATAACACAGGTAGTAAAGACGAAAGATAGAGACATATAAAGGGAAGATAGCACAGTACAATTGAAACAGATATGTATAAAAAGCTAATGCTATAGACTTCATCAATAGGACTTTCAAATTTTTGACATAATCAGAATCTTTTGAAAAAAAAAAGAAAAGTACAAGGATATGTCCCTGGGAATATCAAACTGTTGAGGTAATCAGACTCTTTTTGAGAAATACTACAATGATACACATTTGGTCTAGGTGATTTTTTTCACATTGACTATGGTTGATGGGACACCTCAACTCCATGTAAATTGGGCAACAGAGGGTTTATGATGATAACAATGATAATAACTACAAATGTCTCCAAATCAAATTAGTTTCAGTGACTATCAATGACTTCAAATCAAAACACTTTCAATGACCACCAATAGAAGTAAATCTAAGAAACTGATTTAGAGGATCCCATGGCAGTAATATAAATCTGTCAGAAAGGGGAGATTAAGAATACTTGTGAATTTATGGAATAACTATAGTTTGTATAATGTTGATAAGATGTTGATACAAAAGGTAGTAGGGTTTCTTTATTTCTTTTTTTTTCAAAACAGGTTTATTGTTTTAACATATAAGAGAAATATAACAATTTTATACAAGTAATTAAAAATAGGTATTATTATAATATTCAACAAAACAACTAAAGTATTTACAAAGACATCCACTACAATCAGATCAATTAATTAAACTAAAATACCATGCTATTGAAATTAAAATTTTTTTAACAAATTTTGTAAATTATCCCATACACTAAAATAAGATGTCTTTCTGTTTGTTCTAGTCCTAATTGTGTTTATTTCCATATGGCACACTATATTCATAACATTTTTAAATTCATTGAACGAAGGAGGTGTATCTGAAATCCAATTTCTAGTTATTATTTTCCTAGCCACTGCTAGAATAGACCATAACAAGGGAAGCTTAACCTTTTTAACACTTTGAGGTACAGGTGTGTTGAATAATATAAGAGATTTAGAAATAATGAAATTATCTGTAAAAAGAGCCTGCAAAAATTCATTAATTGACTTCCAGTATTCTTTCAATTTTATACAGTCATAAAACATATGAGCCCAGTCAGCATTAATTTCTACATTACATCTCTTACATAGATTATCTTTATTATTTATTTTATTCATCATCAAAGGTGTATAAAAAGATCTATGTAAAAATTTCCATGTATAAAGTCTCCAGACAATGGAAGACGTAGTTCTATAAGCAGATTCCAATATATATTGTTTATCTTGTTGATTTGGTGGGTCCCCATTAATAGAAGTGAAATAATTCCAGTATGAATCTACACTGTAAAAAGTTTCTTGTCTGATAACTTTATGTATGTATGAAAGTTTACTTTTATCAGAAACTTTATGTTGTAAATTTAATATCAAGTAATCAATCAGTGTTAGAATAGATTCTTTAACAGTTATAGACATTAAATCTATTTTATTAATGAGCTGTTGTCTAAAGGTCTAAACCTCTAACCAGCAAGTTTCTCTTAGATCAGATTCTTGTTTTAAGAAATCTAGATTTTTAACTTTATTGTCAGATATCAACTGATACCAGTACTTTAGATCATTATCTATAGCTAAATGAGTTCCTTCAGAAGTAGATGACAAAAGCATACCCTGAGTAAACATTATAGGAAATACAATAAAATTCCATTCCCTATACTTAGGGTGCATGAATATAAAGTTACGATAACTAATAATAATATTTAATGGGTAACAAACCATATGTTTAGGTGTAATAGGTGAAGTACAAAATTCCTTTAGTAACCATAACATGGAGTTATTTACAATCATATTTTTATGTGTTAAGGAGATTTTCATGAAGTGTATACTAATTAGCTCCCAATAATCTTTCCATTTTGTGACATATGACTGATCTATCAATAAAGTAATAACTTTTACAATAGAAGAGATAGTATATAAATTAAAGTCTGGAAAAGAAATACCCTCTTGAGACCAGCTATTAGTATGTTTCTTTAATGCAATCCTAGGTCTATTAGGTGCCCATAAGAAATTTAACATTAGTGTGTTCAGTTTCTTGATAATTTTTTTGTAGGTGGAAGTATTATTGATTGTATTAAGTATAAAATCTTGGGGAATATTATCATTTTAATAATTGTAAGTCTCTCCTCCATAGTAAAAAACATATTATTCCATGTATTAGAAAGATTTTGTATATTAAGAAAACAGGTATTATAATTATTATATATAATAGATTTAATATCTTTAGATAGTATTATACCTAAATAAGTTATCTGACCTGAATTGGGTACATATTTAGTAAAATCACTAATGAGAATATTTTTTCGTGTATATATAGGTAGTATTTTAGTTTTTTCTTCATTGAATATTAAACCAGAAATACTTTTAAAATCCATCTTGTTATCAAATAGAGACTGTATAGAAGAATTAGATCCTGCTGATGTAATTAGAACATCATCTTCAAAAAGTTGAATTTTGGATGTTGTATTTTCATCTATTTCAAAACCCTCTATGTCAGCACTGTTTCTGATCAAATTAGCCCAAGGCTCCATTACTAAAGTGAATAATAGTGGAGAAAGTGGACATCCTTGTTTTGTACCTTTAAGAATGGGTATTTTTTGTGAAACATATGTTCCTACCTTAATATAAGCCAACGTTCCTTTGTATAAATGTTCAATTAGATTTACAAATGCATCCGAGAAGTTTGTGCACTTCATTAAGGTAAACAGATAGTCCCAACTTACTGAATCAAATGCTGAACTTATATCAAGACTAATAAGTGTTAAATCTTTCTTTTCCTATTTGCAAAATCTATTAATGTTAAAGTTCTTCTTATATTATCAAAAGTATTTCTATTTACAATGAAGCCTGTCTGATCTATATCTATAATGCCGGGAATGATTGTCTTCAATCTATCAGCAAAGATATTCATAAACATTTTATAATCAACATTAAGTAATGAGATGGGCTGATATGAAGAACATCTAATTGGATCTTTATTAGGTTTTAAAATTGGCGAAATAAATGTATATTGCCAAGATGGGGGGGGGGGTTATTAACTCAGTTTGGGCCAAAATAAAAACCTTATGTATTAATGAATATGTATTTTTAGAAAGGATTTTATATATATCTGGTATAATACCATCATTACCCGGTGCTTTGTTTGATTTAAGCTTATTTATTTGTTTAATAACTTCTGTATATGAAATACTCTTGTCCAATAGTTTAATCTGTTGTTTATTAAGCTTTTTATTCATATTTGTGGTTATAAACTCCTTTATTTTATCTTTAGGTTCCATGTTAATATTATTATGGTTAATTTTGTGAAAGTGATTTCTAAATTCATCTAGTATTTCTGGTATACTAGAAACATTCTTCTTTTCCTTAGAGAAAATATTTCTTTGATATGGTTTTGTTTATTCAACCTTTTGTTTTATTTTTAAGTCTATGTAAGTATTTGGGGCTTATTGAATAAGACAAAACTTGTATTTCTCTAAAGTTATTTTAACTTTATGAGTTAAAATTTCTTTGTATTTCTCATTTAGTTTGTTTATTTCTTCAATAACTTTCCTGTCCATAATATTTTCTTTATTATTATGTTTATAAGAGTCTAATTTACTTTGAATATCTAACAATTCCTTATCCCAAGATTTCCTTTTATTATTATACCATCTGATACTTTGTCCATATAGATATGATTTTAAGGCATCCCAAACATAAACAATGGAGACTTCAGGAGTGTTATTTATGTCTAAAAATGTTTTACTTCTGAAAGTATATATTCTTTATAGTCTTTTAGTTGAGTTAAGTATGCTGGTATCCTTTTGATCTGAACATTATGAGTATTTTTTATTATGAATTCAAAAACAATTGAATTATGATCAGATATAGGACATGAAATGATTTTGGAATTAATTAAATATGTTACCATCTGGTTAGAAATAAAGACCCTATCTATTTTTGAATAAGTTTTGTATCTGTTAGAAAAAAAGGTGTATGGTAATGATTTTGAATCTATCTGATTATTAATATCATTCAAATGATAAGAATTAGCAAAATCCTTTAAATGTTTTGCATTAGATGTAATTCTTCTCTTTCCTATAGTGGTAGTATCACTTTCATGTAGTATACAATTAAAGTCACCAGCTAAAATAATATCTCCTTTAGAGAATGATAGGATCTTATCAAGATGATGTTTCACTGTATTAATACCAATTCCAGGTATCGAATATACATTAATTAAAGTGTAAGTCTTCCCATTAATTTGTATTGTAACCAAACAAAACATTCCTTTGTCATCCTGATAAGACTTAATGGTTTTAGGAATGGGCATACTTTTATTCCATAAAATAGCCACTCCTCTTTTTTTCTGAGTGTGCTCTGAACTAACCAATACTGTATATTTGTTTGTGGCTAATTTATCAATATCTTTTTTCAAGAGATGGGTTTCTTGTAGGAAGACTAAGTTGGCCTTATGTAAATTAATGTATCTTATTAGGCTTGCCCTTTTACATGGATTATTCAATCCATTAATGTTTAAAGAAATTCCTTTTAAAGATGTCATTTGGCATTTTTAAAACTTAAGAATCTTATGATCAAAATAACAAATAACAAGATAAGTAATGTTACATCTCCTCCTTTAGGTGTACCTTTAAATATAGCTGTATTTATTGAATCTCTTATGGGATGTCGTATAGGATTCAATTTTGTTTGTAGTGACAATGAATGTACAAAATATATTGTGGATGTCAAAACTATATACAAATAACAATGAACAAGTGAAAATAATGTAAGGATTAAACCTTGCATCCAGCCTGGAGTTGTAAACTTCAACTTAGAGTAGTATTTACCACTCAAGTTAACCCCCTACCCTAAGCAGCAGTACGTCAGCTACCACCTTATCAATTTAATACTAGTTATATTTAACTGAAGTTAACAGTTTTCAATTCAATTATCTAGCAAGACAAGACTACACATTTGGTAAAACAGCATCATATAAACTAAAATAAACCTTTTTTTTTTTTTAAAAACTGTTCATACTACTATATACATCCATGTAATATAAAACACTTGTATGCAAATAGCATTCAAATAATCTTGATGTTAGAAATCAAGAGGAGAGAAAAATAAGTTCTAACATTCATTTAAATAAAAAACTTTGGCTAATATGATTCAGACATTACATATATTAGGATGCATCTATTTTCTGTCATGTAAATACAGTTAACAGCTTCCAAAAACCTTGAATTGCTTGTATATGAGCATTTACTCAAACTCATTATTGCCAATAGAATAAAATATTGTATTCATAGAAATTGTTATAAATCATACTTCATAGTTAAGCAGATTCTCAGAAACATTTATATACATATCTACATACACACACATACACACACACACACACACACACACACATATATATATATATATATATATATATATATATACATACATACACACATACACACACATATACACATATATATATATATATATATACATACATGCATACACACACACACACACACACACACACACACACACACACACACACACACACACACACACACACACACACACACACACACACACACACACACACACACACACACACACACATACACACAAACACACACACACACATACACACAAACACACACACACACACATACACACACACACACACACACACACACACACACACATACATATATATATATATATATATATCTGATCTCACTGAGTTGTATCTTTACTGAGCACCATCTTACATTGCTGTCCCTTCAATAAATCTGTCTGCTTTATACAAAATAATGCACAGAAAACACATTTTAGTAACCAGATTTTACAAACATGCTATACTACTGCTTTAAAATATATCACATGACAATTTCTTCCAGTATAGAGTTATAAAATTATTTATGCTTGTCAATCAGATGAATTAAATGAGTTATAGTAATGTATATGTTTGGGACATAGGTTTTAACACATATTATTAATCTGCTATTCCTGTATCTGTGATGTGTCAGTGTGATATCTAGGTCAAAGGTGAGACCAGCTGCTTTCAGCTTCTCTGTGAGAATTCTGAGAGTTGAAGCTTTTGAAGTAGCTCATGGACACTGTGCATGAGACAGCCCACATCCCAGATTGTCTCTCTTAACATTTTGGCGGGAAACTTATTAAAAACTAGAGACAAACATTCATTTAGCAGTGTAAATGCATCTAAACATGACAAAACCTTCACAATGCATTCTACAGGTTATTACAGACTCTATGTAAGTGAAATCAAGCCCAAAATTATTAATAAGTAACAAAACTCAACATTTTGTCCTAACTCAACTCCTATCACGAATCTTATTATTTACTGTGTCTATATGATCAAAAGTATTTCTATATATTAATAAAGAAAAGAAAAAGAGAGTAGAAAGTAAAAGGGTGTAAGACAGAAATAAAAAAAATGTAAGAGAAAGCTATAAGAAGTATATACAATAGAATATTACTTACTGTTTATATTAACAGAGTTAAAAATAAAACATATTATTTACTATTATTTAGTTCTAATTATTATTAGTTAAAGCATGACAGATTATTTACAAACAAGCATAAGCAGTGTAATCAAGAAAGTATAATTAGGTAGTGTCATTCCTGTATCTGTGATGTGTCAGTGTGATATCTAGGTCAAAGGTGAGACTAGCTGCTTTCAGCTTCTCTGTGAGAATTCTGAGAGTTGAAGCTTTTGAAGTAGCTCATGGACACTGTGCATGAGACAGCCCACATCCCAGATTGTCTCTCTTAACATTTTGGCGGGAAACGTATTTAAAACTAGTGACAAACATTCATTTAGCAGTGTAAATGCATCTAAACATGACAAAACCTTCACAATGCATTCTACAGGTTATTACAGACTCTATGTAAGTGAAATCAAGCCCAAAATTATTAATAAGTAACAAAACTCAACATTTTTGTCCCAACTCAACTCCTATGCAAATCTTATTATTTACTGTGTCTATATGATCAAAAGCATTTCTATATATTAATAAAGAAAAGAAAAGAGAGTAGAAAGTAAAAGGGTGTAAGGCAGAAATAGAAAAAAATGTAAGAGAAAGCTATAAGAAGTATATACAATAAAATGTTACTTACTGTTTATATTAATAGAGTTAAAAATAAAACATATTATTTACTATTATTTAGTTCTAATTATTATTGGTTAAAGCATGACAGATTATTTACAAACAAGCATAAGCAGTGTAATCAAGAAAGTATAATTAGGAATAGCATTTGAAGAACATATAAACTTTTAAAGGAAAAAAAATGTATCAAATTACTGACCTTATTTTTCCTCTTCAGAAAGAGAAACAAGTTAAATCACAGCTTGCCCTTAAATATCCATATATTTTGACTAGTTATGAAACAAAACATTTCTTTGCACACAGAGAATAACTTTGATTAAATCTTTTTCAAAATATTTGTTGCTTCTTGGAAATGCAGGAACTATATTTAAAAAGATTAATAATAAAATAAAATGATGAGAGAAAAAAAAACATAGTACAAATCATTTGTTTTTTAGTCTCTTCTTCTTCTCTGAAGTCTTCCACGAAGTTTCAGTTGCCAGTCTCTTTAACGAAGGACTAGCCCATTCCATTTCTTCTATTTTTTCCAAAATCTTATTTTTTGATAAACAGTAAAGCAGAGTCTAAGTCATCGAAAATTTTTGGACCATCAGGAAGGAAGATTTTAAGCTTGGCAGGAAACAGAAGGTATGTTTTAAACTGTGCTTTTTAAGCTCCCTTATTAGTGGCAGAAAAACTTTTCTTTTAGCTAATACCATGGAAGAATAGTCATTGTCAAAACGCACAGTTGTTTCATTAATCTTAACAGGAGCTTTAGCCCAAGCAGATTTAAGAACCATCTCTTTATCAAGATGATAGAAATCTAACTATAACTGATCTAGGATAGTTTTTGTTAGAGTTAGTATTAGCTATAGATCTATGTGCTCTTCGATACCAAAAGAGAATGCTTCTGGTAAATCTAAAGTTTTAGGGAGCCATGTTGTTAAAAAAGAAGTAATATTGTTACCTTCAATATTTTCTGGCAGTCCAAAAATCCTAATGTTATTGCGCCTAGATCTATTTTCCAGGTCATCCAGCTTTGTTTGTAAATGTGTATTTTGTTTCAGCAGAAACTCAATGTTGATTTCCTCTTCTTGTATTCTATTTTCCATGTCATTCACAGCTTCTTCTATGCCTGTCATCTGGATCTTCTGTTGTTGCAGGTCCATATGTAACAAGTCTATTTGTTTTGTAGTTTTTCTATGAAAGTGTCTATTTTAGTATCCATTTTATCCATCTTAGCAGTAAGTTGCTGGACTATAATTATCAGAGACTGAAGTTCTTTCTTGATGCTGGAGTCTTGAGAATTTTTCTTACTGGAACTCATTTCAGACTGATAAACTGACAGGAAAATTTCCAAAGTAATTTCTGACAGGAATATTATTAAGATTTCCTTTCTTTTTTAGATATAGTTCAAGAACTATATAAAACAAACATATTTAGAAAGAAAATTACTTCAAGAATTAATTTTTTAAGTAATTAATTCCTGTCAATGTAATGAAATTGGTGGAGCTGAAGAAATCTGCTGCTATCCTGTGTTCATCCGTGGCCACACCCCCGGGTTTCTTTATTTCTGATGACTAGTAGAAAAATGTGTGGGATAATTCCAGAAAGATATGAAACAGGTGTGTATTATTGGAGCAACATGTGAGAAATATACACTAGTGGAAACTAATTACTGTCAAACTATTTAGGAATGGGATAAATCCTGACTCCAGATATTGGAGTTGCACATCTTCTAATGAGATTTCATTCAGATCTTCTGAGATAGCTCTAAGCTGAGGCATTGATGGGAACCAGTTAAACAGATTTGGAATCACATGTTTACTGAAAGAATGCAGTTATCATGGAAAAGATATATGAAAAAAAACAACTGGAAATGTCTTAGATATAACTGCATGTAATGCTGATACAAGGTAATGTCCCAGGTTTACCCTAGTGATCAAGTGGGCGATAAGTCTGAACAAACCAATGGAGTTGTTTTTATTCATATTGGATCAAATGCCCTGACCTTTAAGGTCACCCTGACTGTTAGTAGGGAACCCACAGATCTCATCGACAACATACCTTATTTAGGTATTAGAAGTATTTCTCTCAAATAACATACAGAAATGAGATTCAAAGAAGTGAGAATGAAAATATTGTTGGGATAATACCTATATGAACAATTGGACAAATTAAAAATTGGAAATGTATAGAAAATATAACCCTAATTATGGACACTCACATATTTAGTAACGATGGACTCCAGTTGTCAAGATAAGGGAAGAGATTTTTTTGAAGAAGATATATTACACTACTTGACTAGCATAACAGAAATTTATTGTTTCTAATATTGCAAAGTCTGATTTATTTCTGTTGGTTGTTAATGCACGGAGCTTGAATAATTGCTGCATTCTCATAATGACGATGTTATTGTTTGTGAAACATGGTTAAAGAACAATGATTTTAAACAAGTTCTGTGCAAGGATACGTGTTTTTCTGTAACAGAGATTCTAAGAACAAAATAGAGGTTTTAAGATAATAATTAGGGGTGTTATGAGACTTGAAAGTGTTACATCTTTGATCATAGCACCAATACTGTAGATTATGTAATCATAGTGATAAAGACAAATGGGTGGCCATGATGGTGCAATGGTTAGCATTCGCCTCACAGCAAGAGGTTCTCCAG
This sequence comes from Protopterus annectens, assembly GCF_019279795.1. Classification (NCBI taxonomy): domain Eukaryota; kingdom Metazoa; phylum Chordata; order Ceratodontiformes; family Protopteridae; genus Protopterus; species Protopterus annectens. Next base: position 1,494,884,868 of record NC_056725.1, on the reverse strand, counting down.
TTCGATTCTTGGCTGGGGGTGCCTTCTGTATGGAGCCTGCATGTCTTCCCGTTGCTTCTTTGGGTGCTCCGGTTTCCTCCCACACCCCAAAGACATGCAGCAGGTGCATTGGACACTGCAAATTAGCCCTAGGAGTGAGTGTATGTGTGAGTGAGTGGTATGGATGACCTTCCACAGCAGGGCTAACCACCTGGCAGTGCAAACCATGGCTCAAGATGATTGCCAGTGACACCCTGACTCCATTTGCAAAATGGGAAAATGTGTTGAGGAAGGATGGATGATAAAGACAAACCTATAACAGATTACAGTTTCTATAGTGTACAGTCCACCCAAGTCAGGTGCTAGAGGAAATCATATATTTCTTGCATGATGCATATAAAGGAAAAAATCTTAATAGCTTGGAACTTAAATTTACCAGAAACAGCTTTGAATAATATTGATTCTATAATTTTAGTAAGGAAATCATTCCCTGTATGGCCAGGATCAATGTGTATTGCTAATTGTAAACAAACCTACCAGTACACAAAGTATGATAGATATTGTCAGTGTTCCTAAGCAGATAATTGCTATGTCATGTCAGGTTTTACAACCATTTTATAGACTTAGAAAATGTTTTATGAATAAAGGCATATAATATGATAAACAGTGTGTAAACCCTAAAATTTATTTCCAAGCATAACAGATTGCAGATAAATCTTATGGAAAATCGTTTGGCTCCACAAATGGAGATGTATAGTATGCTACTAACATTTAGGTAATGGCAGATTCTGAAATTAAACTATATTATTCTGAAAAACTACTATGCAAAGTACATAGATCTAAGCAATGTAGAGGAAGGTGATGGAATCTGCAATAATGGTTTAGAACACATTGACATGAACTTACAATACCAAAAAGATCAGCTAAAGTAATAACAGATAGTCTTACCAAAAATCACATGGCAATAAAGGAAAGGAAGGCAAGAATTTAATTCCCATCATGGAAGTACTGAATAGAGAAAACTATAAAGCAATTAAGACAAAGTATCAATGTTATAAAAGCACAAAAGAGGAAATAGATCAACAAAAGTACTTAAAAAGATAGACGCGATAAAAGCAACATGCAGTTTTAGAACAGATGAGGAGCTATCATATACTATTGCAAATAATAAACTAAAAATATCTGAATAGGCAGAAAAACGTAAAAGATATGAAGATAAGTATAAAGGAAAAGTATCAAATAAGCAGTTAATTGATGACCCAAACAAGTTTTATAGGGAACTGGGTAACAACGCAAATGAAGAGACACAACACCAAAAATAAGAAGAAAGAGACACATTTTGGAAATATATCTATGAAAACCTTGTACAACATAACAAAGATGCTGAATGGACAGAAGATGCACAAGAAACAGTAAGATGTTCAAATATACAGGATGAAATGGGATGAAGTAACGGCCATAGAGAGTGAAACAAAGTTAGGAAAAGCTCCTAAGTGGAAAAATACAGGCAGAGATGCAGTACCTAACTTCTGGTTAAAAGTATTAACATCTTTACCTGAAGATTTAGTTCTAAGAACTACTTATATGCACACTTTGAACAGACACCCCCCTGGCTAACAGGAGAAATGATACTCCTCCTTAAAGTGAACCTGCAAGCCATCCTAAAAACAATCGACCAATAACTTGCCTTCTGATGATGTATAAACTAAATACTGGAATTACTGGTTACAGAGTTTATAGTTATTTACAAGAAATCTCAATCAATGCAATAGAGCAAAAGTGTAACAAAACAAAGTCATATGGAACAAAGGATTATGTGTTGTTAAAGAAAGTCATAGTGGGTATTTATAAAAAGGGGAACAGATCTAAGTATAGCATGAATGGAGTACAGAACAGCATTCGACAGCATCCTACATTCATGGAAAAAGGGGTGCTTACAGGTGTATAAGATATACTTTACACTGGAAAATTACATTACAGTGACAATGAAACAGTGGCAGACCACTTTGCAGCTAAGCCATGATACAGGACAAATTATTATTTCAGGGATAAAAAATTCAAAGGGGAATATTCCAGGGTGACTTCTTGTCACCGATGCTCTTTTGTCTTGCCCTTAACCCATTCTGCTGTCTACATAACCGATTAGGTCATAGTACAATTTGGCTCCCAGAAAACAACAAAGTGTAAAGACTTTTCATCGTCTTTTTGTAGCTTAATTAAAACTGTATAGTTCATCAGAAGAGCAGCTGACAGCACAACTGGAAATCATCAAAACTTTCTCGGTTGATATAAGAATGTCATTTGGTCTTAATAAATGTGCAAAAAGAAAGCTGCAGTACCAAGAAGATATCAGTCTGGGACAAGAATGTGCTATAAAGTAACTTGAGCAAGAGAGAGTATATAAATACTTAGGAATCAATAAATGATTCACAATAAAACATGAACAAATGCAAACAAACTCAGTCAGCAATATTTTAGAAGACTAAAATTAATACTGAAAACAGCCCCGGCATGTAAAAACATAGTCCAGACTATAAACCAATTTGCTCATCCTATTCTAATTTACAGTTTTGGGGTGACTGACTAGCCCCAAAAGTTATTTGATCAGTTTGGCAGGAAAATAAGAAAAATGCTTCATGGTTATGAAATGATATATAAAAAATCAATGTATACTAAAATTATATATTCCTCATTTTGAAGGAGTTATGGTCCTCCTAGAAATTGTTTACATGTATAGATCTGCACTTGTAGGACTGCATACATATCTACTGAACGCACCAGATCTAAACATAGTGAAAGTTTTGAAACATGAAGAGAACAAATCTATCTTGACTTCCCTGCTTAGCTTTGCAGAAGCATGTTGGTGTCAAGAAGCGGGAATGGACATCAAACTAAAAGTAGAAAAAAAATCAGGCAGCAATTGAATGCGCCAAAAAAAAAAAAGGAAATATTATTAGGAAAAGAATCAGACGAGAAGGCAAGAAATGTGGAAAAGGTATAAATATAACTGCAAGTACAGAAAACTCGTGGAACGACCTCATGCTGAGCAGGATATGACAGAGGAATGGTTAAGGAGAGGTGAATTTAAACCAAAAGATGAAAGGTTAACATTAGCAGCCCAGGACAGTAGACTATGTACATGCTGGTTTACAAAGTGCATTGAGCATGTGGGAGAAACAGACAAATGCAGGTTCTCTAAAACAGAACTGGAAACAATACACATTTTGTTGCTGGGTGTGCCACAGTAATGGCAAAGGGCCTTTATACTGAAAGGCATAATAATGTGGCAAGACTGTTGCATTGGGGATTGTGCAAACATTACAGTCTTGAAGTAGTTGAGAACCATTAGAAACATGATCCTCAAAACATTATGGAGAATGAGGAAGTATATATCACATGAGGTCACCCATTACCAATAGTTCAAAAATAGATGCAAGAAAACCAAGTCCATGAAAACTACCTATATTGTGATGCTCTAAAATTATATAATGCAATAACCACTATAAATGAAAAGGTGGGCTATGGTATAATTTATATAGACCTGTTCTCAGAGCTTGATAAAGTCATACACAAAACTATGATCATTAAATTAGAACAACTAGGTATTAATGTAATTAGGATAAGATGTATAGCTGAATCGCTTCGTACAGCAAATGGACAGGTGAAATTCTAGATTATTATCAAGGTGTCCCACACATCCCTCTCCTGGGACTATACATGTTGATGTTGAGGTGTTTTATAGTATGAATGCAAATTAACTAAAATGGGAAAACTGTTCACATCTGTTAAAGATAGAACATGTCTGCCAAACAACTCGACTCAAATCACACACTGGGCAGAGGAAAATGATATGTTGATAAATATAACTAAAAGCTAAATACATGATATTTGGGCACATAGACTGAAAGGTAAATATTTCATGTAGAATACAGCCTTTGAAAATTAAGTTCATGAGGTTCAAGAGGCATATATTGAAGGTTAAATATTTAATGCAGCACACAGTGATTGAAAAAGTGGATTCATGTAAGGAACTTGCTCTATTGGCAGATAACTTTGCGTTTTCTTATCATAGCAACCACTTGGTTAATGATAGTTTTAAAACTGTAGGCTGTATAAACATGCAGAAAGACTTGGAAATCAGAAATTAGGAGATCATTGTTTGTAAGTTAAATTAGAACCAGACTAGAGAATGAACTAATAATAGTGAAACCTTGTAGAAAAACTAATACTTGAGAAATGTGGATAGGGCATCTATGGATGTGAAAGATTAAGTTATTAAGAATGATTAAAATATCCTGATTAGCACAATATGTCATAGAGGCATTTAAGTGGAGACCTCTTTTAGGTATATAAGGCATTTAGAGACAACTACTTCTGAGAATTTTTGGATTCATCAAAGAATTGTAGAAAATCATCAGATAAAATATATTTGGTATCCTACAGTTTCATAAGAGGTGACCTGTGTCTGGCATACAAGGCATTTGCGGCCCCATTACTGATGGATTTAATGCAAATCAGAAAGTCAAATGGCATCAGAAATACTCCATCTAGGGATATAAACTTCTTCTGCGGTATCAACAGAATGCTTTGGAGGGACAGGTATATTTCCCAGAGGATACAGCAGCTCTGGAACAGACTCCTCATACACATTAAACAAAGTTCATCACTGTCCATATTCAAGTGCAATTTGGATCTTAGATGGGAAACAGAAAATTTACCCAAGAATTGGTCCTGTACTGCTAATGGACAGAAGCAGGTCTTAACTGCTTTAGCCAATCCATGGGACCCCTCACATTATCTACAATATGACCTCAGTTATTCTTAGTAGGGGTAACATATAATTATCAAACATGGGATGGCAATCTTGATACCAAATGGAATAGGTTAATTTAAGCACCAAAAGAGAATTTAGCCAGCTTAAAATACCCTGTAAGGGAAGCTAGCCTAATACTGTCTATGATCCTATTAACCTGTATATTAGATTATGTAGGAATGAGAGATATACTAAATGGTTTTCTGAAAAAAAAAACTGACTCATGCATGGAATAGCCTGTCAAATTATATTAAAGAAAACACGTTTAGATATTCATAAGAGGAACATCATTTATTATGGGGTGACTTTTTTAATATATTGGCAAGCTAGACATGCATTATTACCCATGCTTGAAATTTCTGTGTCTAGTAACATTTTAATAACTAAAGCTATTGTATGCACATTTACAGAGATATGTAATAAGAAAGATTTTCAAGTACACACGCACACACACACACACACACACATATATATATATATATATATATATATATATATATATGTATATATACACACACACACGCACACACACACACACGCATGTGTGTGTGTGTGTGTGTGTGTGTGTGTGTGTGTGTGTGTTAATATATATATATATATATATATATATATATAGAGAGAGAGAGAGAGAGAGAGTGTTTTGTGGTCATCATTTTGGAGATTGAAGTTTGGGTATTTGTATCTAATTCAGTACACCCACATAGCTCCAGATAATGACTGCAAAGAAAAATGTTGTCAAAAGCATTAGTAAAATAAAATATCTTTACAGCTCACAACCCTAACACAGTACAAGCCCAACTATAACTCATATACTTCATCAACATAAAACTTAGGCAAATGCAATGTAAAGGTCAAGCCATAGAACAAGAACAGTGGTAAGCTCAATCTGCAATCCCCCATGAAAAAAAAACATAAACACATGCACATAAAACAACAAAATACAGGGCCTGTTGTTTATTGAATCACTTTCTTATTGATTACCATTCCTTCTTGTTGGGTGGGTAGGAGTTATGGGTAATTCTAGTCTCAGACAGTAACGAGATGAAATAGGCACTTATAATATTGACCTTATCTCATAAAAAAAAAGAAAATCATGTGCAGCTACAATGCAGATAACTTAATTGCACAATAAAATCCCCCCCCCCACACACACACACTGCAAGACTTGTTCTGGCAATAGCCCTAACTGAGTTCATGCTCTCCGGTGTCATATGTCTTGCCCAAAGCTTCACTTTGCTCCATATTTAGAAGACTTACATCTTTTTCACAGTATTCTGTTCAGGTGTCACTCCACTGAGGAGGAACCTATGAATCTCTGAGCTTCAATAGAATGTTCCTTCACTAAGGTACCAATGATGCTTGTCACGGTCCTAACAAATACACAAAACACCCAAAGACAGTTGACGACCTTTCTTATGATAAATTGCTTAACATAACTTTATTGAACATAAAAAACAAACATAAGGGCAGCATTCCCACTCACCCCTTGAACACAGTACGCTAAGGAACAACAAAACTGTTATCAAACATCAGTAAACATACAGGCAGCTTCCCCGCTCACCCATATATACAATAGCAAAAGACAAGGTAGCGTATCCACTCACCTTGGAGAAACAACAAAGGCAGTGTCCCCACTCACCTTAATTCCTCACAAATACCAATTTTCATCCACCATCTTGTAGAGGGGGAACAGAAGAGGGTCAGGCCTGACCCTCTTCTCCACCCACCAGCCCTTAAAGGGCTGTCCCCCTTAAACAACACCTTTCTTCACAAGATCCTCCACTATCAAACCCAAATTAAGGTTAAATAAATCCAAACAGAAATCATTGACGTGAACACCATCCGGTCTATACCACACTGGATCCTTACTGTCAAACTCTACATGCCAGACAGTATGTACCCCAATTTCTCCCAAATATTTTGCCAAGTTAAAAGTGACATATCTGCAGGCCTTTTCCACGGCGGCAAAATTCCACACCCCTTTCCATAACAACTAAGGAATAATCTCAGACCAAACAACAACCATCCCCAGATACATCCTCAGCAATGCTAAAATGTCCTCAAGAACTTGACAAACCAACTGTCTCTTCAGTACCCTGCCGAAATCATTGCCACCTGAATGAATTACTAACACCTGAGGCAACCCACACTTAAACTGCAACCCATTAATTTCTTGCAATAATTGACTCCACCTTAGCCCTCTAACACCATGCCAAATGATTTTTAAGCCAAAATGATACAAACCCAGATTTATGCCATTGGGTCTAACCTCCGCATGCCTAGCAGCCCAGAATATGAAGGAATGGCCCAAAATGATGATCTGTGTCTGATCTAAGAGAAGAGAGAGAGTGAAAAAAAAATTGTAAAAACAAAGCCTCCACAAACTATTTAATATAATTAAAAAAGGCATTGACCTACCTTCCTCAGCCAGATCAGGTGTCCTACCCATCCAAAAGGAATGTGAAGAAAACGTATCCCCTTGCAAACCCACACTCAAAGCGCCCTTCTCATAACCACATTCAATTGCTTGCCTGTCAATGCTTTACCACTCACTGCTGAAAAAAATCAACCCTTAAATCCTACCCTTCCATAGCCCATACATTTTTCTTCCCCTAACTACTGGACATCTCCAAGCTACCCCCACCTCCTCCAAAACAATGGGTGGCTCAAGACCTTCCTCAACTATCTTCGAAGAATGCAATCTAATATGCACTGCCCTAGGTAATATCAATACATCCTCCCATACCAATGAACCCAATAACTCTGACACACAAAACGCACTGCAATATATCCAAACACTAACTGTACACTACAACACATACTCATCTAAACAACCACACACTTTACCCAAACCCTTTAACAACATTCTTAAAACACTTTTCATAACCAGACATCTCCTATTCGAGCTGCTCCCTTCAAATCTAGCCCACCCTTTTAACACTCTACTCACCACCCATGACCTAGTGAAAACCTCTAATTCAACCAACTGAGTATACGCAGCAATGGCTGCTAAGAACACCCTCACCGTTCCCACTGCCCTTCCCTGCTCCTTCAACATGGCTAGATAATGTAATAGAAAATTCTCAGACCACACGCAGTCCTCATCAGATAACTGATGCAAATATTTGTCAAATTCAAGCAATGCCCTACCGTAGGCTTGTCTCATGGATGCCGCCCATGATTGTTGCACCAACCTGCCAATCACTATTGCCCAATTTGCCAGATGTTGGGTGGGACAACTGACGGATGCAAAGCCTCCTCCGGAGTCACCTGATGGAACCTGCAGAAATGAAAGTGAGACAAACTATCAGCTATCTCATCTAAACCCCCCCGTACATGCAACCCTGTAAAAGAAAAGTTAATCAGCAAGCTATGCAACACCAATTTCCTAAGAATAAACAACAAGCGAGATGCTTTAGCCATTTTTAACTGTAGCACTCTCACCACTACAGAATTATATGAATGAAATACCACCCTCCTCCCCTTTAAACGATCCTGCCATACCACCAAAGCTGCCCAGATTGGCATCAACTCCAAAAAGGCAACATCCCTTTTCAACTCCTCTAACCAATGCTCCAGCCATGGAGCAGCAAACATCTGACCTGCAAAGTAAGCACCCATTCTGGACCCTCCAGCTGCATCAGTAAACAACTGGAGTTCTACTTGTGTAACCCAATCTAACTGCCAAAATGAAATCCAGTTAAACTGTTGTAAAAATTCCATCCACAAATCTAAATCCTCTCATGCCAACTTACTGACCCGTACTCTTTGGTGCTTACTCTTACTCCTTTCAACAAAAATGCCACAGACTGACAAAACATCCACACAGGATGCACCGCCCTGCATGCAAAATTCAACAAACCCAACAATTCCATAACATCCTTCACTCGAACCTTAGGCCTAGACTTCACCCAAATGATCTTGTCCCGCAGACTAACTATCTTACCTGGAGGCAAACAAACAAACCCTGCTCTGCATTTATCATCAACCCCACAAATTCCAAGGCCCTTGCTGGTCCCTCCAACTTATGCTTAGCCAACGGTACCCCCAAGGCCTCACACATACCCACAAACTCTTGCATTGCTACCTGTGCCCCTTGCTTACTTTACCCCACCAATAAAAAATCATCTAAATAGTGTATGGCTTGCTGATCCTTCACCCTCTGCTGCCATATCCAGTGCAATGCTGAGCTAAACTTCTCAAAGTAGCACATGCCACTGCACATCCCCATAGGCATGGCAGTGTCAAAATAAAAGTTGTCCCCTACCACCATGCCTAATAATGGCCAATCCTCCTCCCTCACAGGTAGCAAATGAAAAGCTGACTCAATACCTACTTTAACTAGCCAAAGGTCCTTGAAACTCCTACTGACCCGAACTGCATCATCCAAAGATGAATACATTACTCTAGCCTCTTCAGTGGGAATGAAATAATTCACTGACTCACCCACAGGGTACGATAAATGCTGAATTAAGCGAAATTCTCCCTGCTTTTTCTTTGGAACCAAACCTAATGGTGACACCTTAAAGCTAGGCAAAGGAAAGTAACAAAAAGGCACTAACACCTTCCCAAACTAACATTCTTTGTAAATCATCTCTTGCAAAATCACCTCCCTGCCCTTGACAGACCTCAAATTTCTCCCCACTATCCTGCCCCCTACCGATGAAGACTTAATTGAAAACCCTTTGGAAAAACCTTCTATCAACTCTGCCGCTACTGCTGGCAGTGGATAATGCATCAATAAGTCCTTCAATACCTTCACCTTAATAGGTGAATGGTTCCCCAAAACTCCCTCTACCTCCTCGAAAGGACCCCCCCCCGGCCCCGAAAATTAGCATGACCACTCCCGCCTAGGAATGCAAAATGGGAACTATTCCAACCTCTTATACCTGCAAAATGAGGTGACTGACCCCCAACCTGACCCCCACCCTGACCCCCACCCCCCACATTGTGTAAATGCATGTGCCCCCATACACTTCGAGCAAATATGAGCAAATCTACAACGCACCAAGGAACACCTACTGGCATTAAAAACCCAACATATCCTTGCACCTCCTTCAGATGGCTGAGATAATCTGCTACCCCCTCCACTGGTATCCATCATGGTGGACAGCCAAATGTCCAGATGTCTGACCTCCCAATGCATAGACTTATCTACTACTTTATGCTTGTGAAATTTTTGGTCATACCATAATTATGTATAACCAGGCTTCAACCTCTGCGCTTCCCTAATAGTTAAAAAATAAGCCAAAAGAGGATGAGCCAGTGAAGTGTCCCTTTCAAACACACCGCCATATAGTAAATAAAACCTAGGACCCAATTATCCCATGTCTTAGCCCAAAACCTCCCTACCCTTTTGTGATCTATTGCAGCCAATGCAACCAAGAGGTCCTTTCCATTTCTGTCAACCACTGAACCCCATCTGCATCAATCAATTCAAAAATATCAACAAACTCCCCTTTCCATATCTTTTCCTTTACTAACACAGATATGTGCAGGGTAAATAAAATGGGAGCCCCTTCCTGTCGCAGGGCCTGTGCTTATTCACTCTGGATTTCCTTTCAAAAACCCTTCAAGCCACACCCCTAGCACTACCTCACTTCCCTTCAAATCCCAACTCACTTAACCCTTTCCTGAACCTTCCCAACCATCCAAACACCCTAACACAGCTATCACTCAAACCCTCCCCCCATCCCACATTAAACAGTCTTGTGACAAATTTGTCTCTGCCAAACTTTACTTCTTTAGTATTTTATGATGCTCCCTTTCAGACAATGTTAAAAAACAATTCATATCTTGTTTTCTAATTATCAATGCATAGGAGACTTTTTTTACATTTAAGATGCATACTTAAAGGAATGCAACCAGTTCCATTTGCCAAACTTCCAACCAAAATGCACTTCTTGAAAAACAAAACACATAAATAAATGCTTATTGTAACAAATCTTCCAAATTTAAAAACATAAATACACCTATGCTGTTTTAACTTGATTTACCAAATTTGAATTTCAAATTAAATTTATACATATTACCATTATACATTTACTGCTCTGTCAAATTAAAACTTGCAATTTTGGGCACAACAAATTGGAGGGAGGGCATATGCTGATCGTTAGTTAGTCTCTGACACCCCATCAATAAGTCTGAGGACAATGTTTGTCCATGGCAATCATGATTTTTTTCATTCCCGATACATTCTTGTATATAACCATTCTTCTGGGCTCTGGTCTGCCAAAATATTTTGTCTCATTCTGTTACCCAAATGTCTTATACAGAACCTGTATAAAACAGTCCTGTAGTTTTGAAAGCACTGCCCAAACATTGACTTTGGTGTGTTTTTTTATTATCAGTGATGCTCTCTTTAACCTATGTAACATTTAGTTAGGGCCTTCTTTCTTTCCCATACATTTCTTGGAATGTCTTCAGGAGCAGCAAAATAGCTATATTTCAGTTCCTTCTACTACTGCTATCTATGAGTTTCTCATGTTGTGACAACCACTGCACAAAACACTGAACGCTATTTTCATATTCTGAAAACCAGTTTCAATGTATAATGTCTCCACTAACTTCATTTTGTGCTCTTTCTAAAGCATTCTGCATGTAGGCTTATCTTGCTTTACTCCCATTCCCTATCATTGTTAGCAATTTCATTGTTCTTCTGGCCTGATATTGCATTCAGAAAGGATGGCTTGCTTTTCACTTTTTTCATTAAAACAACTTTTGTTTACCTTATCATGGCCACTCTTTTTTTATTTACATATATTAAAATACAAGATTCTTACTACTTATCATCACTTTTATTATTGACACAGGCAACATAACTTTTTCCCCAGGTCCTTTCTTGTTTGATCTCATGGATGCCATTCTGTATAACCGCAATTCCACAATGTTTAAAGGTTTTATACACCTCTTTGTTAACCTGCTTTCTTTGCTCTGTCTCAGGTACATAGGTTCATAGGTGTGTACTAGGCTAATGACCCTTTAACCTCTACAAGCTTAGTCCATAGGATTACCCGGCATTGTGACACCCAACGTTAGTTCCCAGTGCCTCTATCAAGTAGAACCACTGGAGTGATCCCCAGGGTGAACCTTTTATCACCCAGCCATTCATCAAGATTTCTCTTGAAGAGGGACAGAGAGGTGCTCTGCTTGACATGTATGGTAAGTCTATTCCAGAGCATGGGAAGTCTTTGGGTGAGGAACCTGTCCCTCCAGCATGTTCTGTTGATTGTGGTAATGAGGTTGAGGTCTCTGGAGCGTGTGGTGTGGAGGGATTGGGATTTCTTTAGATGTAGCATTTCTAACATAGCTGGGTCAGACATGGCTTTGTAAGTCAAGCAGAGATCATCTCTAAGTAAGCGATATGAGACAGAGAATAGCTGGAGGCTTTTGAGTGTGTCCATGTAGGATGTATTTAATGCCTTGGATCCTCTGTGTGAGGTACTTCTGTGGCCTTGCAGCTGTTGCAGGTGTCTAGTGAGGTGCATGCCAAGTGGGGCATTATACTCGATGACTGGTCTAACGAAGGAAGAGTAAAGACAATGACCTCTTTCTTCCTGGATGCAAAACCCTTGGTAATGAGATGTGCCACATAGAAGGACTTTTTGACCACAGTGGCAATGTGGTGGTCAAAGGAGAGGTTGCTGTCATCCTGCATCCCCAGATCCCTTATAATGCCTTCAGTGTTCAGTGGGCTCCCGTCGATGTGGTAATTATTGGGAACTGAGTTTTTACCAAAGGGGATGATGATGCATTTTTTGGTGTTATGCTTAAGGCCACGGTTTCAACACCAGTCATTGGTCTCAGTGAGGCCTTTCTGTAAGATGTCTGCATCACTTGGGGAGTTAATAATGGCTCTCAACTTGCAGTCGTCTGTGAACTTGTTCAGCCAGAGTCTGTTTGTGTTAGCCTGATCTTCTGAGAAGTAGATGCTGAACAGGAGAGGACTCAGGACCGATCCCTGTGTTACTCCACTTGTGACTGGTCGGCAGTCTGACTTGGAGACCATTACTTTCACACTGTGTGTTCTATTTGTGAGCCAATTTGTAACCTACTTAGTGATAAGCTGCATTCTTGGCCTTGGACAATGCAGCTTTAACCTGTGCTGCAGTAATGCTGGGTGCCTGGCATTCTTCCGGCATTGTGACTGGTCCTATTGGGAGGGGGAGGGGTAAAGTTGACACTGAATCTGTTGGCCATTGTGTTGGCAACATCTGCTGGCTCAGTATAGGTGGTACCATTGTGCATTAAGTCTGAGCAAATTTGGTTATTGCTGTGGAGGCTCTTGATATAACTATAGAAGGCTTTGCGATTGTTTTTAGTGTCTGTCACAATTCTGCCTTCATAGCTGGCTTTGGAGGATTTGATGAGGGATTACAAGTTTTTGTTGAGGCTAATAAAGGTTTTTTTCCCACCTTGGGACTTCACCTTTTTCTGTAACAGTTTCTTCCTTTTGTTGTAGAGTTTATTAATGGCAGGCAACCACCAGATTGGCTTCCTTTTTTTTGGATGAGAGCATCTTGGTGCTGTTGAGTATGGGTAGTTCCATGCATTTATGTACATGTTCGTACAGTGCATTGGTGTATGATTCAGCAGTCATGCAGCTATTTTCCATTGGCTTGGGTGCTGTGAAGTTAGACACCTCTGTTTTTAGGAGCCCAAAGACAGTTTTGGAGAAGTTTTTCAAGGTTGTTACCTTTGCAGGCAGTGTGAGTGAGATGTGGATTTCCATGGTGATTAGTTTATGGTCGGGTCTGACCAGAGGGATTGATTATTGATGTAGAGCAACAGTCTCCCATGTTAGTAATAACCAGTTCAAGGATGTTGTTTCCTGTAGTGGGGGTCAGAATGAGCTGGTACAGGGCATTAGAACTGATGAATTACAGGAAACATTGGGCCGGTGTATTATTGCTTAAGTAGTTTTCCCAGTTGATGGAGGGGTAGTTGAAGTCTCCTAGTATGAGATTGTTGGGATGGACCTTGATAAATTCCAGGGTGCTTAGGAACATGGAGTGAAAGTCTAGGGACATGGTTAGGGATCTATAGCAAGCTGTGGATTTCTACGCATCTTATGCTGTTAATTACTTCAACTGTACTATTTTCCTTATCACTTACTTCAGATAAAAGCTTCAGCTTTCCTCCAGGATTACTACACACTTTGGAGTTCTCAGCCTTCTAATCCTGATCCCTCACCATGTCATTTTCATCAAAAATCAGAGCCGGCATGTGTTTTCACTATTTAGCTTCTAATAAAGCAGCTGGATTATCAAGGCTTTTTGTGCTGTTTTGTCACTGTTTTTGACACACATGCACACACACACACACACACATACACACACACACACACACACACACACACACACACACACACACACACACACACACACACATGCTCACACATACATGCGTATATATGTAAACAGGTCTACTTCACATAATCAAACACCCAAATGTTCGACTTTCATATGCCCGAGGCCGTATGATCGAACACTTGAATGCTCGAAAATGTAAAAAAATAAATAAACAGTGCTAGCAAGGGGACAAGCCCCCCTGCATCCCCCACAGGGGAGGGTGGTCTGGGGGCTGCACCCCCACACACCCCCGTTATTTAAATATACCAACTCTGAGATCGCACTACATTGCAGTAAAGGGAAATCTTCCCGTTCCTCGCTGTATGGAGATCCCCATTCAGACAGTTCGAACTTTTAAAAGTTCAATCATATGGTCTGAGTCATGTGAAAGTTGAGCTTTTAAAAGTTTGACCTTCTGTGTAACTGTAAACACATACACACACACACACACACACACACACACACACACACACACACACACACACACACACACACACACACACACACACACACACAAACACACATACACACACACACACACACACACACACACATATATATATATATATATATATATATATATATATATATATATATATATATATATATACATATAAGACAGACATATCAATGTTAAGCCATAGGGCCATACCAGAATATTAGAAGATAACCCACACAGATTTCTGCACAGTATTTACAAAATCATTTATTTATTTTAACTTTGTTAACCAGGTAAATTAACTAGTCCAATGATTATTTCCCGCCATAGCCCTTGTTTAGAGGCAATAAAAAAAAAAAAAACAGAAAAAAAAACCAAGATTATCCATAAATGTAGAGAATACCATAATAATACAAAGGAGCCACAATAAAACAGGAGAACAAGCAGACCCACAGCTGCAGCCATACATACCAATAGGTACATTATAGCAATTACGATAAAACAATATCAGTGGGAATATTGTATGTTTCATCATTCACAGTGAGTTAAGAAAGTTTAATACATTTACTTTGAGTGTTATGGTCGTAACTATAGTAGTGCAGTGATTATCTTTAAAGAACAGCTGGCATATAACTTTTTTAAGGGAATGAATTCTTCTAATAGCCCTAGTCCTTGTATTGGTTTCATATTCACTTGGTAAGTATAAATACAACTGGAAAGTAAGAGCTGAATTTGACAAGTTCATTAAAATGTTAACATTGTAATCACATTAAGATCTGTTTTCGAAGACATTTTAAATTAAGACAGGCTTTTAGCCTTAAGTAACTTTTGAGGAAAGCCATTAAAATTTAAAGGAGCCATTTATGGAATAATCTCTCAGCAATGGCAGAGTTATATGTGGGATTTAACTAATTGATGGTTACCATCATTCTTCCGCTTACAACTGCTGTTCCTAGTGAAGATGAACATTTTGATTATACTGTATTTACACTGTCTTAGTTCATTGCTAATAGGCCATAAATGTCCTACACTAATCACATCTTATCTCAGACTGCCCTTCCTTCATAAGGCTGCTAAAAGGAAACCACATCTGCAGGCCCTGGACAGACCTACCTTCCAATTTCAGAAATATTCTTTGCTTGAACTTCAAATTAATCCCTAATCAGGCCTTCAATTTCCACAAACCTTTGGTCAGAGCCTGTCTTCTAACCAATAAACAATCTTTAACTAAAACACTAGCTTACTGAATTACTTTGCCATGAAACATCCTTTATACATCAATAAATGTATAAATTCTCATAAACAAATACAATCAATTTCAAGACTAAAGATCTATGAGAATTTTTTGAACAAAACTCACTTGACACAGTTTGAGGCACACTATTTACTTTTCAGCACACAAAATGTCAGCTCTATCCTCCTTTTAGCACAAAACCATTGGCTTAGACTACACGTGATGTATTAAGACCTCAGCAACCCATCAGCATACCTATTAGGTAGTCAGTGTCAATGGAAAACTTTTTACTTGAAAGTGGAAGGATGGTGCCCAGCAGCAAATTTTGTGTTGGCATCCTAGTATTCAGGTCATTGCAATTTGTCCTTATTAGTGACTAGATTTAAGTTTGTACCTGGCAGGTAGTATTTCAATGGATAAAATGACCAAATCCATGTCCAAAATTAATTTTGACTGACACAGCAGACAGATTACAACTCACACAGAACATTTTGGAACAGTACTACTCCTAAACCTAACTCTGATACATTTATATACAGGGTAAATTTCATTAAAAAGTTAGGTGTTACTAAAACTGGACATAATATACTTTTCCATCACTTAATTTCCCCATCTGCCTCAAGAGACCATTGCAACTTAATAGGAACTTTTCTTTTTGTATGATCTGTCAAAAGGCAGTCAATAATTTCAAAACTAAGTACAAGTTTTTTGTAGTACCAACCTGTCCAAGAAAATCTCATTTGTCTTTAATTGGAGATTATGAGTCAGTTTTTTCTGGCCTCTGTTTTTCTATTTATATGTTTTATCCCCTCCCCATTTCAATAAGATATCCCAGATATTTGAATTTCAGCATGCTTAATTTACTGTTGTTAGCATACACAGTCAGTCTTGTCTGTCTCATAGATGCTAACACAGCATATACTTTTTATAAGTGCGTGGGGCTTCAGCATTTTATTAATCAGTCTCTGAAATCTGTCTAGGACACCACACAGACCAAATGGTAGTACTGTGTACTGAAATAACCCTTCAGGATTACAAAGGCTGTCTTTCATTAGTAAACAGAGAAAGTCGTATATGTCAATATACCTACATAACGTCGAATGTGTCATCAGGTATCTGGTATTTCCTAGGTAGATATACCAATTCAACATTTCACAGCATGAGCATCATCAAATTTTGAAATGCTGTTCATTTTCATAAAGCCATTATAGAATCTGATCCTTCCATTACTAATATGAAAAAGCGCCATTGAATTGCTCAATTCACTCTGTGATTCTTCTGTCTCTCCTTTTCTAAGAATTTTTTGAACTTTTCCTACGAATTATTTATGAGACACTGTTACTCTGCATGGTTTCATTCCAACTGATGTCTCTGTGTTATGTTTTATCAGCTTAGTTCTCAAACATCTGTGGTACCAGTCCTTTATCTCTTAATTTAGATTGCCTTATTTTCTAATTGTTGACTTTTGATAAAGATTTCAGTAGTTGTCAGTACAGATTGGATCACCTCTCCTTCATATATTTTTGTTTGCACGCTAACCACAGAACGTTCTATTTCTTTCCACAGCTTTTTTTATGTTAATAGTGTGCATCTGGTATATTTTCTCTCCTTGTAGTTCCCTTATAGTTGACTGCATTTCCTTCCTTAATCATCTCAAATAGCCCTTGCAATTTGCCGGAAATGTCATCCACACCAATGGTAAAACCTGATTCCCTGGTTTAAATTTGTTTGAGTCGGGCATTTTTTTTATAAACCCATTGTTGCATCACTTGGACTTTCTGCATTTACTTCTTTACTATAAGCAAATCAGGTTGAGCTTATCCTTTAAACTAATTTAGTCTTCAATCACAGTTTTAAATGGCACCTTTTCTTTTTCCCATATCTTTGTGTATTGACATTGGTACTGGAAATGTTGTATCAAAGTCTGTTATCACTTGAATATAGTGACTCCTATAGATTTCTATAGATTTTATTACTGGCCCTACAATGTCAGACCAAGTCCAAAATGAGCCTAGCCTGAGCAATCCAACTTCCTGAATCGTTTTTCAGTGCCATGGAGCTGACAGAAGAACCAGTTGCCTGATTTGCCTTAGTAAGGTAAACTCTTTTTATACAACAATAAAATAACAATTTCCTTCTGATTAACTGATGAAATCAATCAATTTGATAACTAAAGTGTTATAAAAATTTTGCAAACACTACTCATGTTACACATATTTTAAAGGTACACAAGATATTACAAAATATCTAGATATAAATACTATTTATGGAATTAAGGCATTTTTTTTCAAAATGTCATAATACCAAACTTCAAAGACATCATACTGTTAACAGTCTGAAAAGTAAACAATCAAAAAATACATCTTTTTTTTTTTTTTGCAGTGGTCAAGCCCCCACCTGTACCACCACCCCTGCTATATATATCAGCTTGAAGATTGTACTATAGTACAGAAATGTCATACTCCCTGATTCCTTCTGTTCTGCAAATTATCAGCAACAACAATAAAAGCTGGTACTTTCAAACAGCTGATTTTTTTATCAGATATACTGCCAGATTTAATGATATGTAAGTAATGCAATATGTATATACATAAATGCAAGTGTGTGTCTGTGGATGTCAGTTTTATATATATGTATATATATATATATATATATATATATATATATATATATATATATATATATGTATGTATATACATATATGGATTCACTTTACATGCTCGAAATTATGAAATATCGAATTTAACAATCTCAAGCCCATAAAGTGGAAATCCTAAAAGATCGAAAACCCAGAAGCATTAAATTCAAAATCGCAACTTCTACACCTCACACACACCACACCCCTATACATACACACACCTTCCTCCCCACACATAAACACACAACCCTATCCTACATATGCTGCACCCCCCCACCCCCTCTACTTAAATACACTAACTCCAAGGTCGCACTACATACACAAACACACAAAACACCACCACACAAGCTACATTCCCCTCACACACATACATCACTGTAAAAAAACACACTAACACACACTACAGCCCTACCCAAAACCCTTAAATCATAAATACTTACCTGAATCCATGAACACAGCGCAACACCAGAACCGCTAATTCAACATCTCCAAAATTTCAATCTTTTAGGTTTTCCATTTTATGGGCTCGAGATTCTGAAATTAGATATTTCAGAATTTCAAGCATTTAAAGTGAATCTATATATATATATATATATATATATATATATATATATATATATTTATATATATACATGGATTTACTTTATAATCTCAAAATACTGAAATATCGAATTTCAGTATTTCGAGACTGTAAAGTCGAATGTTCAAAATAGCAAAAGTGCATAACCGTGAATCCAGATATGTTGAATTTGCAGTTATGGTTTTACGGTACATGACGTGGAATGTATTGTGTGGATGGTGTCTGGTTTAGTGCGTGGATTTAGGTGGAATTTAGGGTAAATTACTATTTTGTAATGTTTTTGGGTAGGTGTTTGAGTGTATGTGAGTGTGTTTGGAAGTTGTATGTGTAGGTTAGGGTAGGCAGGTAAAAGTATGAGTGTTTAAGTGTTGAAAGTGTTGGTGTTTGTATATATTTGATGCATGTGTGTGAGGGACTGTAAAGTGTCTGATTTTGAGTTTACTGTCTTTTTCTGTCTGGTGCGATCTCTGAGTTAGCATATATAAGTAGCGGGGGTGTGGGGGCGGGGCGCATCGGAGATCTGGGAACACAGGTTGACAACAACCTCTCCTTTGACCACCACATTGCCACTGTGATCAGAATGTCTTTCAATGTGTCACATCTCATTACCAAGGTTTTTGCATCCAGGAAGAAAGAGATCATTGTGTCTCTCTCTCTCTCTCTCTAATCTTCCTTCATTAGACCAATCATCGAGTATAATGCCCCATTTGGCATGTACCTCACTAGACACCTGCAATAGCTGCAGAGGCCACAGAAGTACCTCACGAAGAGGATCCTAGGCATTAAACATGTCCTATACGGACAGACTCAAAAGACTCCAGCTATTTTCTGTCTCATATTGCCTACTTAGAGGCGATCTTTGCTTGACTTACAAAGCTATGTCTGACCCACCTCTGTTAGAAATGCTACATCTCAAGAAATTCCAATCCATCAACTCCACATGCTGCAGAGACCTCAACCTCATTCCCACAATCAACAGAACATGCTGGAGGGACAGGATCCTAAACCAGAGACTGCCCATTATATGGAATAGACTTCCCATACATGTCAAACAGAGCACCTCACTGGACCTCTTCAAGAGAATCTTGATGAGTGGATGGGAAATAGAAAATTCACCCCGGGGATCACTCCAGTGGCTCTACTTGACAGAGGCACTGGCATCTAAAGTTGGATGGCACAATGCCAAGGTAATCCTATGGGCTAGGCTTGTAAAGGCTCCAGGGCCATTAACCTAGTACACACCTATGAACCTATGAACCTATGAACAGGGGTGGTGCAGGGGGACTTGTTGCTAGTGTAGGTTTATTAATTTGTGTTTTTATATTTGTGTGTGTGTGGGTGTGGTATATGGTGTGTTTAACTTTGGGATTTTTACTTTCGCGGTTTTGGGGTTTCGCTATTTTGCAGATTCAACTTTATAGTCTCGATATACTGAAATTTGATGTTTCAGTATTTTGAGATTATAAAGTGAACCCATATATAGGTATATATATATATATATATATATATATATATATATATATATATGTGTGTGTGTGCATATTTATATATATATATATATATATATATATATATATATATATATATATATATATATATATATAGGTCTACCTGATAATGCCGAAAGCTCAGAAGAACAACAATGAGATAACCGACACCGGAAGATTGACAACGGAGAAGACCAAAAGTTGAAAATCCCGACCCTGAGAGCACCGACATGTTAAGGTAAGTGTGCGATAGGGACGGACGTTAGGGTCAGGGTGCGGGTAAGGTAAGTGTGCGATAGTGACAGACTTAAGGGTTAGGGGCAGATTAAGTGAGTTAGGGTTAGGGTGCAGATAAGGTAAGTGTGCGATAGTGACAGACTTAAGGGTTAGGGGCGGATTAAGTAAGTTAGTGTTAGGGTGCGGGTAAGGTAAGTATGCGATAGTGATGGACCTTAGGGTTAGGGTTTGGGTTAAGGTTAGTGCATAGATAGTTGTGCATGTAAGGTTCAGTGTAGGTTTGTAAGGTTGTTGGTGTGCTTGTGTTGTGTGTGTGCTTTTTGGAAAAGGTATTTGTTTTGTTGATTGTCGGGATTGTGGTTTGTCGGGCATGTGAAGTTTCGTGCTTTTGAACTTTCAGTTTTGTGGTGTCTTTTACTTCGTTGTCGGTGTTTTGGCGTGTCAGGTTGACCCATATATATATATATATATATATATATATATATATATATATATATATGTATCTATACACACACACACACACACACTTACATACATAGGCATACATACAAATAAACTGTCTTTTTGCCATTGGACAAAGTCTAAGCACATATCAATAGCAGAAATACTTGTAAGGGCAGTAAAGAAACCATACTTATGTGTTTTTCACAATGGAAACTAAAATAAGCTGACTGCAGATAATACAGTTACTAGCTGCACCAGCATTTCAATAAATTTTTCATGTTTGAAACATTTTTACAAAAGTTCTTAGATTTCCTAATTTGATCTAAGAATTCTCAGATGACTTAGCTTAGATGTGAAGTAAATAGTTGCCTAATTTATCTTCATGGGGAAATAATTAATTCTGTCTTCATGGGCGAATAATCCATACTATATGGTGCAAAAAGCTTCACCTGAACTGTAAAAACAATGTGTCCCTTGGCACTTTTATCCATTGTGAAAATAGTTTCCCAGAACAAAAACTCGTTCATGTAATTTATGACCCTAAAAATGCCTCATTATTTCTTTCCAGTTAGTTCTACAATTTATGTTTTTTTACTGCAATCTTAATTTATTTTATTTTCTCAAGCATATTCTGGTCCTTCATGTATAATTCATTGTTCTTTCTTTTCACTTCATTTTTTTAATTATTACATTTTTATTACATATTCTGTATTTATGCTGTTCAATAAGGTTTATCTTAAAAAATAGTATTTGTGTATTTTTATGATCACAAATCTCTAAATATAAATATTGTCATGATCAATTTAGTTTATTTACAATGTAATAAAAATTAAAAAAAAATAAAAAAGCAGTATTTTTTTGTGATTTATAATTTATTTCTTAATGTGATTTGTCTCGGTCCCCTTCAATAATACACGACACCAAAATTACATTTTACGACATTTATTAACCACCAACATAACTTTATAGCATCATTACACATGCAAATCATAATACAAATAACCTTGAAATCATAGCTTGTAAAATTCTTGCAACCATACTCCACCTGCTCACCCTGCCTGAATAAGCAGTGTCCATACCACCACTCACTTATTCTTATTAATCAAAGCAGCATCCTACCCTTCACTTTCATTCCTCAAACTCCTTGCATCAACACCCAATGCCAAGAGGGAGAACAGAAGAGGGACAAGCCTGCCTCTCTTCTCCCCTCTCCATCCTGACCAGAGGCTGTTCCCCCTTCCTAAGAAAGAACGTTTACCAAACCTTCTAAAAATAAATGTAAATGTACATTAAATAAATCTAAACCAAACTCATTCAAGCGCACTCCATCAGTTCTAAACCAGACTAGGTCCTTATCATCAAAATCCCTAATGTCTATCATATGCATACTCAAATCAACCAGCTGTCACAGCAACCTAAATTAATAAACTTTCATGAACTCTCTAACACCATAAAACTAGTGGTGTTCCTCCAACACAAATGCAGTACTATCTCTGACCATACTATGCACGTCTGAACATAATCTCTGCAACATAACCCGATCCTCCCTTATCCTATATTCCATCTGCTTCTTAGGAATTACTTCCAAGTCATTACCAACCAAATGTACCATCAATCTTTGAGGAAGCCCCACCCATGACTGTCTAAATGCATCTTCATCCATAAGATGATTCGACCTAAGACCTCCAACACCATGACACACAACTATCAACCCCAGTCGATGCAAACCACCTAGTTACATCAGCTGAAGATGCCATAAGTCATCTGACAACACCACCAGCTCTTCATCCACCCCAGGACTAACTTCAAAAACCTGGAAAACTGAAACCAAAACAAATTGTCATAATTCCCATTCTTAACCACTCCTGCATGCACACTTGTAAAAGAAAAATGTATTAAAAAACTCTGCAAAAACCAACTTATGTAAAACTAACAATAACAATTCAGACCTCACAGTCTTCACCTGCAAAACTAACACCATCGCCATATTGTCCAAAACAAAAATTACCCACTTTCCCCTCAACTGCTCCTGCCAAACTACCAATGCAACTCATATTGGCATTACCTCCAAAAAGCCAACATCTTTTTCCGACTCATCCCTCCAATCTACCTGCCAACAAGCCGCAAACCTTTCCCCACCAAAATAAGCACCCATTCCAGTACCCCCATCTGCATCTGTAAACAATTACAAATCCCCTTGACTGACACAGTTCCACTATCAAAAAGAATGACCATTAAACTTCTCCAAAAAAGAACAACCAAAGTGCCAAATCACCCTGCAGCAACTTACTAATCCTGATGCAATGATGTTTGCTTTTCCTGCCTTTTAACAAGTAGGCCACTGACCTACAAAAAGTACACCCCGGATGAACTGCCTGACATGCAAAATTTAAAAGCCCTTAAAGCTCCATAACCTCCTGACCCATACCTTATCTTTGCACACCACCCATCCAATACTCTCATTCAAACAGACCAGCTTGTCTGTCAGCAAACAAAACAACCAACCTACTGCAACTACTAATAAACCCAAAAATCCAGTGCCTTAGCCAGGCCTTCCAGCTTCTAGCCAATAGGACTCTCAACTCATCACTCATCCCCAAAAACTCTCTCAAACCTACCAAAGTTCCCCAAATCCATCTCCTACTATCAAGAACTCATCTAAGTAATACACCACTGCTGCCAAACTCAGTGAAGTACAGTGCCAAATTTTTCAGAAGTAGTGCAGGCTACTCAGCATCCCATTGGCATAGCCTCCTCAAAGTAAAACATGTTGCCAACCACCATATCCAACAACAGCCACTCATCCTCCCATACCATCAAAAGGTGAAATGCGGATTCAGTGTTCACCTTCACCAACCACAGATCCTTAAACCCCTGAATAACCTTCATGGCATCATCCAAAAATGCATAACTAACCTTGGCACCCTCTACTGAAATAAAGTAATTAACAGAGTTCCCTTCTGGGTATGACATACGGTTAATCAACCAGAACTCACCAGCCACCTTCTTAGGAATCAGACCCAATGAAGAAACTTTAACACTGTCAAAGGGGTGCTACCAAAAGGTCCCAACAACCTACCCTCCTGCTGTCCTTCTCTACTAAACCAACCAAGATATCCTTCTTCCCCCGATTGCAGATTTTTACAGATTACTCAATCCCCCAACACCCTTGATTTAATAGAAAACCCCAAGAAAACCCATCAATTATTTATTCACTAAGGAACCAGTCGGGAAATTGCCTGAGCATCCATCTCAATACTTGCACCTTAATGGGAGAATATGTCCCTGACCGTTCCCTTGACCCCTGAAAGGACACCCCTAGCTCCTGAAAATTCCCCCTAACTCATAGATTCTGAAATCCCAGAAAAGATGAAGGTAAACTACCTCCATTGGTGAAAATCGAACCCAGGGCTATCCAATTGCACTCAGGCTGACTACACTGCACCAGCGAGTATATCCCTGCACATTTTGAATGAGCATGCAAAAACCTACACCCCACCTATCTGCAAAATCCCACATTAAAAGCCAGCAACATGCCCATACCCCTTCTCCCCATATGTGCAGATGATGAACGTCCCAAAAATACAGTGATTAACTGCCTTCTGCTTCCAAAACCTCTGGTTGTACGGGTGTGCCATAATGAAGTGATCCCTGCTCACAAACTCTGGGCCTCCTGAATCATAAGAAAGTATTCTAAGAGTGGTAAAGTCAAAGTAGCATCCTTCTCCAGCAAACTGCCATGTAATACACAAAGCCTACTACCCAGTTATCTCACATCCTGGGTCACAGCCTACCTAATCTCCTCCTCTGCAATGCCACTAAAGCTAGTAAAAGGTCTTTGCTATTTGCAGTTTCCAATTCCACCAGTCATTGAACTCCTTCCACATCAATTAATTCAAAGACATCAACATCCTCCCCCCTTCAAATCTTCTCCTTAAGTGCGGATGGTATGTGAGGGGTCAGAAAAACTATCTCTGGCTTTTGCCCCAAAGCATGTGTAGATAACCAATCACCTGGCTGTATGCCAAAATCCAACCTGTTTTCAGAGAGTAATCCTGTACCTCCCACAGATTACTTCAAGCTCCCCATAGACAACCCTACTCTATCCTACCCACTGACTGCCTCACACTGGCCCTGCTCATTAAGCCTCTGTGCATCACCAATAGTACCTACAGTTTCACCCGACTCCTGACACACCTTGTCCCAACTATCCAGCAGTTATTCCCAACATACTCTGAACCTGCCCTACCTAATCAGAATCCCAACAATATGTCATTATCTGCTGCTTCAGTTTGTGCCAGTCCAGCAGCTGGAAGATCCACTACGACATCATACCTTGACTTCTATGCCTGCTTCCCTTGAGCCAATGACCTGGTCTTCACCACCAGACATCATCACTTCTGACTGAATTATCCTGATTTGTCTACCATCATGGATTCAGCATCACGTACCTCCTGGAACAGCTCTTCCAACCTGCTTCACAATGGCCACCCACCTCTGCCACAAACTCTGCACAGATGCCACAAAGAAGGATGCACATTAAGACTTCAAATCCCAGACAGAAAGAGGGAAAAAAACATTGTTTTATTTAAACTGCACACCCTCTACTTCACTACAAATCTACAACTCCATGCTCGGCAGCCATAGGAGCTCATAACTGTCACCACACCTCCAAATGATAGGTACACATATTGCTCCTCTTGAATCCCTCCAGAACAAGTGGGTCCCTGACAACATGCATCTCCTGAAAGACTTGAAGTCTGAAACTCAAAGGCATGCCATCACCACATCACCTCAATTCTGAGCACCCCAGTGATTTGGCCAAAAATTGCAAACCCAAATCGAAGGCAAAACCTGAACATTCCACAAAAATCTGGAATACTGTGAGGGTAGACCACTAAAATCCTAGCCTGTAACCAGAGATGAGAATCAAACCCTGTACCGTGTATCTGTGCAGTTAAACCCCAACCATCACACCAACTCTCCACCACTCAAGGGACACTGCACACAACATGAGGCTCCGGTCAACTGCTCATCTCAATACTCTCAACCCATTAGTACAAGACATCTAAACAAAAACCCCAAAAAACAAGGAGACAAAGGCTCAAAAATGGGGACACTTCAATCAATCTTCAGCCATAATACTGACACATGTATAGCATGATAAGGCCATTTTAGTTTATCTATATTCTGCAGAATTCATTTTATGCATATCTGATTCCAGCACTAAAAGAAATCAGAAACATTCTTGCCACATAACTGCTCATTTTTCCCCTCAGGAAGGCAAAGCTTTTTATTAACGGCTTTCACATATCCATGTCGATATGCAGATTAGTATAAGATGAACACCCTTTCGCCACTCACTCTCAGGAACTATTATCTGGACAGTCTACGAGAATGTGGACCATTGAGAGGTACTTCCTGAACCCTTCAGCCTGCCCTTCCCCTTAATGATTATGCCACACCTTGCATGCGTGGTGAACGACCATTACTCGCAGGTGCCTGAAAGCCCATGAAACAGCAGCTGAGCATTTCCTCCACACTGTGGAGAATCAGCATTAAACCCACTGCAAGACAGAAGCCAAAACCATGAAATGTAAAACAAGGCCCCAGCTGTGCAATGAGACACACTCTAACCAATCCTATCCCCGTGCTCTCTTCTCTTCCCCAACTGCCACATGCAACCCAGCTGGAAGCCACACCATTGCCGACCACTGTCAACTACGTCAACAGCTATCAATAACAAAAACAACCACAAACAACCACACCTGCCACAAACCATGTCTCTTCCCCTCTCTCTCTCTCTCTCTCTTTTTTTTTTTTATTTACTCTAAACGCAAACCTAACTCCCAAAAACCATAGCCACAGCCATGTCATCCCTCACCAACCCAACATGCCCTTCCTTTGGAATAGCAGAGTGAGAGATACAGAAAACAACAACAAGAAAAAAAATTAATACACACCATTATTTTATTATATAATCACTACCCACCTCCTCCACGGACAATTCACTTATCCAAGTCCTACCTGTCCCTCAAGTTACCTACATGTTGTCTGAGATGTAAGCTTGCAGATGGCAAGATAATTCCTAAATATGATTCCCATTCCCAGTTATGCTCACATAAAACCTCCTAAGTCCCACCCTACATCTACCTCACTTCTTCTAAGCTTCCCCTTAATAAAGTTACCTTTCCCATCTCAGAAAATAATCAAACCTCCCTTCACTTGACAACTTTAAACTCTTTACCCCAACATCCCCCCACCCTCATTTAATTTTCTTTAACCTTACACTAAAGATGCCCTGAACAAATTGATTTGTTCCCAAACCTCATTTATTCAACAAATGCAGTTTCATCTCAAAAATATTATATAAATCATACACATTTTATAAATAAATGACAATTAATTGTGCACATTATACAACAACAACAATTTAATCTATACATCCTCAATCAAATCTTCATAAATTAGTTTATTTAATTCTGCACTTTTTCTTCTGCTTCTACATTATAAAAACTATTTAGTATCTCGATCATAGTATGCACCTTTTTCACTGAGAAAAGAAGTACAAATATTTCTGTTCTGTCAGAAAATAATACAGATTATGATTTCTACAAAGAAACTTATGAAATAACTTAGCCCTTATTTTCCCTTAAATGATACATTTCGATGTGCAGTAGAACTACATTTTGCATATAACAAATACATTTATTTTACCTCAAGCTAACACTTACTGTTGACTACTATAAATTACCACACTGAATTTCAAATTTATGGCATATGTATCATTGCACATACACTCTTTACGACATATAAATAAGGTCTGCTATTGTGTTTTTAACAAAATGCAGTACATTAAAGGGCAAAAAAGCTCTTACATAAATAATGTAGACATTCGTATTTACCTCAAATCCCAATCTTTCTTTTAACACTTGACATATAATTATGACATAATGAAGTATAAATGGCTAAGTGATATTAAAATTAATTAAAAACTCAAAAAAACACAACCACATAGAAGGCAAAGCTACACAAAGAATGAAAAATTTAACAGTAACACAAAACTACAGGAATGCTAAGCAAACTGTAAACCATATGCATTTTTTTTTAACTACACAGATTGCTAGTAGCTGCCTTCATACAAAATATAAGTCCTTCTTTAGGCATCAAGAATCAAATGCACTAACAATCAATTTAAACAAAAGCTTAGTCACATGACCATTGCACTTGGAATCATAACACCATAGTGAAAATATTGATAGTTATTAATTGCAAACCCTTCTAAATGTAAGTATTTTGTAGCATTTAATTCTTTGCTTTTGAATAAAATACAACTATTTCTTCATACATCAGAAATCTTTAACACAACAAAGAATTTGAACAGGAGCGTATTAACATGGCTTATACATAAAACAAATGCATGGGTATACAAGACCATTGAGTCTCATGACCATTCCTACCTTCCCAGTACCCTCCCTCCCTCCCTCAGAAAATACTTCCTATCTTCCGGAAGGCCATACCAGTCACTGATGGAGTAAATCTGTAGATACACATACAGTCATATAGTTTATTTTGAAAGAAAGATACTTATTCACACCGCTTAAAATGCAGGGTAAATTTATTGTAAATATTTGGGAGGCACCAAGTTATAAACCTGTCCATTCATCATGTTTTATTTATCTGTTGGTGAAAATTTAGGTCCCTTGTTTTAGTATCAGTGGAGATAACATAGTTCCCAGGTCACTCCTGAAAAGTGACTGTGCGTCATTTGACCAAATGGTTACAAAATGGTATTATTATTATTATTATTATTATTATTATAAGTGAGAGTAGTAGTAATATTATTGAATTGGACTTGCACAGAAATAGGAGGTCCAGTACGATTTGGTCTCTAAGGGCATGGTAAACGAAACAGAGATCTCCCTGCAAAAGATATATAGTGTTAAATAAAATAATAGAGCTTGGGACTTTAGATTTTCATTTTGTAATGTTGTTCTGACTAGACAGTAAGATGAGAGGAGGGATTGTCTACTGAAATTGATGACTCTACACTTCTTATCATGTAGTTTGAGATAATTTTTAGTGCGCAATTTGTTTA
This sequence comes from Protopterus annectens, assembly GCF_019279795.1. Lineage (NCBI taxonomy): Eukaryota > Metazoa > Chordata > Ceratodontiformes > Protopteridae > Protopterus > Protopterus annectens. The sequence continues at coordinate 1,494,855,569 of NC_056725.1, read as the reverse complement.
CTAGTGAGAGTTTATTCTGGTGGGTTTGTGTGGTATAGGGTGATATAACAACAACCCCTAGCTTTGCAATAGTCTGCAAACTCTGTTACCCAATGTTCTTTGGTCTCTGCTTAGAGATCTGAGATGTAAGTATCAAATAAAAATAAGTAAATAATTAGTCAACTTAATTATTTCTGGTGAGGCACCTGCAGCTGACAATGTGTGGATTCTTTCAGCCATTTTGCCATTCATCGCAGTACATATGTTCCATTTTTTGTACGATGCCAGCATGGAGAATGGTGTCAAAGGATTCAGTCTTGTCAAGCTATGCCATGTGCACTGCATGGTCTCCTTCTACAGCCTCTGTAACCATTCTGAAGAAATTTACTAAATTCAATAGACAATTTCTACCCTTAAAAAAAAAAAAACTTCTGGAGATCAAGTCTAACAAGATTCTTGATATCACAGTTTATGAGATTAGTTATAATGCCCATTCCATAACTTTGAAGAAGAGCTGTGTAAGGCTGACAGGTCTGTAATTACTTGAGTTGGTTGTAAGGCCATTTTCGTGGAGAGGAATCACCAATGCTTTTTGCCACTCATCAGGGACAAAACAGCTAACCATTAGCTAAACAATTTGAGGAGTGTGTCTGCAAGGGCATGTTTATCACTGTTAGCCTAAGCAACCAGGTACATTGTCAGGTTCCATGGTGAAAGTATTTTTGGTCATGGCACGTTTAGTAAATCATCTTTAAAGATAATTTTGGACTTCAAATAGAAGTCTCAGGGTAAGGCTGGCACTAAATTTATTTCCAAAGATATCAATGCCAGTTGAATCAAAACAGGAGACCCCATCATGATAAAGTCCTGAGAAATGTAGGCTATTGTTTTGTAGTTCTCTCACATACATAAAGATTTATATTTATCTTTGTCTTCAGAGGTCAGGCATGTTCATGGGTTCACTTAGAGGCCCTGGTAGTGCTCTTCAGTTTTTTAATGCTTTTGATATTAAACTTCAGAAGATGTTTTTGGATATACTAAATAATTTAAAGAGTTTCTAACTTTTTCGTATAGTTTATTTACAGCACTGGACTACCACAGTATTTTATTTTTGAATTCTTCATAATATTTGATTCTGGTAGAAACTGTTAGCTACATACATTTCTTTTAGAAATGAGTGTGGAATTCCTTAGTGAAGCTTTTTGCTGCTATATTAAATGCTTTGCTTGTGCACTAAGTAAATTTTGATATTTTGTCACATATTGGATTGAGATCATTATGCTTGTAGTCCTTAAATTCAATGGGATTTGCTATAGGTGTTTTTGGGATTTCAAAGGAGAGGTCATAAGACACGTTTATGGTCAGACTTCACTGGGAAAGGAAATACCAAAGGAGTAGTGCAAGAAAAGGCCATAATTGTATGAATCTGGTCAAGAATGCCTTGCCCTCTAGTAGGTTTAATTAATCGCTGCTCTTAGGACTTTTTGTTTATTATGTCTAGGAATTGTTTGGCATATTCTACAATAGCGGTATAGGTGCCTAGGTTTTTTAAAAGGTAGTTAAAGTTACCCAAAATAAAGACATTTTGCTATTATAAAGATCATTTAGAAAACTAAAGAATCGTACAGATGACACAGAAGGCATGCTGTAAGATGGTATTAGTTGATAATTAATCCTATCTAGTCCTTAGCAGGACTGCATTATGCTCTCTGCCAAATATGGAGACTCTGCCACAATTGCCTTTGGGCCTAAAAGCATGAAAAGTAGAAAACCCTAGTATAGAGGGAGTAGTCTCTTTACATTTGAAACAAGATGTTTTCCAAATGCGGGAGTGTCTCAATATCAGTCAATTTATTGTTTAGATATTTGGCATGAAGGAAGACTATCTTAATGCAGTCTGATCTGGGAATTGATATGTTAGTTATGTTGGAATGTCCATCTACTGGACTCTGCTTAAAAAGGGACTAGTGGGTAGCAAAGATTTACTTAGTATATAAGAGGCTTCAGATGAGTGGTGTGGGTCATCCTTAGCAAAGTAAGTCGGATTTTGAACCATCTCATCACATGGTGAAATATTCTGGATCCTCCTAGAATGAAACCAGCTACTTAAGCAATTATTGAAACTACTTATCAGCTTAAATGGAGGCATTATTTGAGGTGAAGGAAGGATTCCTCTTAGGACTAGTGTCATACCTGCATTTGTAACATAACTGGAAAGTTCTCACATTTGTCTGCATAGCCCTCAAACATTTGCATCTCAAGAATATGGCTCCCATATGCACCACTACCATATTATAATTATATATGTCAAGAGATAGGGTACTTATGGCCCTTGTATTGTCAGAGATTCTGGCAATTGAAGAACAACTCACTGTACCCTGTCCTTGTCCAGTGTTGTGAGTGATGAGTCAGTGTGACTGTCATAGAGTGTTTTTGCTCATGGGTAGTGGCCTGCTTTTTTTACTGAAACTGTATCTTATTACTAGTAGGCCTTGGAGGTGACTGTTGTACAGCCTCTGAATAAGACATCATTGTAGTGGGTTTACAGAAGCATTGTGGTGGAGGGGTGTGAAGCTCACAGGGAAAGTTTATATTTGAGAGGGAAGCCCCCAGATTAATTTGGTATTACACCTCTCACAGATAGAATTACTACTAAGTATAAATTAATTTTCTGTCAACATAAGGCAGTGTGTACAGTATCTTTGGAAACCTTGTGCTAAAAGGCTAGAAACAGAGGTGAAACTAGCAGGCTCACTTTCCTTCTTGTCTAGTGCTTAGGTGTTTAGAGGAGACAAGAAAATCCAGTCAAAAGGGACAACCTTCCCATTTTGATCCTCTGGTGCTCACTAGTGTGAGCATGTAAGACTATACTGGGAGGAGCTACTAAAACACACTTATAGTAAGAGCCTCCAAGTTTAAAAGGGCAATACAGATTGGCTTGGAGGACACTCTGTATTCTGGTTCTAAGGAATATACTAGAGGGGATAACATACTTAAATAACTTAAGGGGAGATTCTTCATAAAATGATACTTACGTGTTTACTCATAGCCAATAAACAAGTACTGGGAGCAAGTTATGTTGTTAAATTGTCATAAAGGGTGGACAACAACACATGCACTGGGTTTATGAATACAACTGCAACAGGATGGAAAGAGGAAAAATCCTTAGACCCCCAGCTCTGTAACTGGCAGTCCTGGACCTATAAACACAAGTCCTGAACCACCCTGACTGTTACTCACCACATAAAAAAGAAACTAGGGTTTAATACCAATATGTAGACCACCTAAATGGCAAAATACAGTGCATTTTTTCTGGGTTTACTAAAATAGGTGTAGAGACTTTAGTAAAAGAATATGCAGACTGTTGAAATGAACATAAAATCAGACCAGGAAATTAAAAATCGTCCCTTATCTTTGTTGTTAACTGTTTTGGAACTATCACAAATCAGCAGCAGTTTAAAATAAGAGAGGAAATTGTGAATCATACCCTAGCTACAATCATAATATCTGTTGTATGAGAAACCTATTGTATCAGAAGTACTCATGAACATTTTTTGCTTATAAGTAAGCATTTTGCATTGCCCATAACAAGAATTAGAACTTAGACTAAAGTATTTTTTTTTTGGACCATGGGTTCTAAAGCATAGTTTTATAGATACATCATTATTAAACACTGGTTCATCGTGATGACATAATCACCACTCTTAATTCTGCACAAAAAATTCATTTCTTTAACCTCATCATCTCATCGAAAGTTTAGCTACCTGAAATTTAAATTCTACACAACAATCTGCATGTTTACTATGTTTATAAAGTACATTTGTCCATGATTTTTTCCTTTATATGTGAAACATATTCTTTAATTCTAAATTTAGTATGATACTCTGTTTTCCCTACAAAAAATACCATGTTCACTTTGCTATGTAAACCAGTCTGTCTGCTTTACATTTTACAAAATTATTGCATTTGTATGTATGTACCACTTCATTTTCTATTTCTACCATTCTTTGTAATGTAATTTATTTGGTTTGCTTCCCTTCTGTATGAAAATAAAGGTAAGCCTATAAAGCATCAGTCGCATATTTTGAAATATGATTTTACAAGAAAAAGTGGAAAGACTGCATGTCTGTTGACTCTGTTAAACTTGTGGAGGATTGCATATGCCCCACTACATGTCATAAATGTTTGGAAGGACACTGAAGGGAAGGAAGAAAAAAACAAAAGTAACTGCAAGTGAAAAATTTTTATTCTTAACAGTATTTTCATGGGAAATTTCATGAAACAAATTGCGTTATGAAATGAAGTATCTTCAGTTATTGTTATTTTTGTTAAAGGATACTAAACTAAATAAGCGTTTATTTTCTTTTTCTTTCTTTTATAATTTTAAGAAATGTAGGCATTAACATGTAAATTACAGAAGAAAGGCTGGATAAAAGCATGTCAGTATGGGTGTAAAAGTGCACAGATTATAATATATGTAGAACTGATATTTTTTATTTTTTTTTTGCAATGGGTGAATGTCTGGATTAAGGCCTTTGGCTTAATGTAATTATAAGTGTTTTGCGTAAGCAAGTAAATAAACCAACACTGAATATAAATAAACATTTTCCTTTGATAAATAAATGTTCAGTGTGTAAGCAGAGAGATTTGCAGAGCTGTAAGTTTGGTACTTGTGTTTTCATGAAGACAAGCTGAGTAAAGGGGGAGCAATAAAAGCCTGAACATTTTGTAAGGCTAAAGGTTAAAGAGTTAAAGAAAGCATATAAGCTGTTTTTTTTTTTCATCTGGGAGTGGAATGAAGATAAGATAAGAATGGGCAGCAAACCGTGTAAGTAAAAGCATGGGCTGTAATAATAATCTCAGCATGGATAACATTAATGTTAGGTTAAGTTACTAATATGTAACCATGTATGCAGCTCTCAGTCCTGCCAGTTGGGTTAAACTTGATTTGTTGATGTATATAGTGTTGTGTGTGTTTTAATTTAACAGGTTATGGGGGTGATCTGAAGGCTTGTTTGTTTTATCTTTGTCAAGGGTTTTCATTAAAACAAAAAGTCTTGTAAAATGTGACACATATTCAAATGGCAAAAAGCAACTGTACGAAGGATCACCCTGCCAAACATTAGTGACTGTATGTAACATATAAGCAGGAAATAGACATTTAAAAACTGTCATATATAACAGGTTGGAATAATAACTTCTTATCATAAAGGCTACCTAAACATATTATTTTGGAATGTGAATGGCCTTACCGGTATAGACAAAAAGCTAAGAGTACTGAATTATATTAAGAAAAGCACAGTGCAAACAGCAATGGTACAGGAGACACACATAGAAAGAAGAGAGCATGTGAATTTGATAAAGAAAGGTATTCAGTGTGGATATTCTGCAGAATATCAGGAACAAAGGACAGTACTTATACTAATTGTGAGAGAAGAGTGAAAAAGTATTGCTACATTTGCGATAGTAAAGGGCTACTGGCAAGGGAGGAAGATTAAGCTGGCATGTATTCATATTCCACTTAAACCTGCTATTCTGCAGTTTAAGAAAATTTTGGGAGAAATAATCAGCTTTCAGCAGTGAATATCACTTATCAGTAGTGACTGGAACCTAATTTACAACAATGATGATGTATCTGGGTGACCTCAGTAAATATAACAAAAGAAGAACGATTTCTGAAAATATTTGGTATGGAAGATGTTAATTCAGTAGTAGAAACTCAGAAATAATTTATATATTATTCCCCAATGTACAATAACTGGGCTAGACTACATAGAAATTATATTTTACAGGAAAATGTGCATTTAATTGAAAGCTAAAACACACATCCAATAATTATTTCAGATCATGCCTCAATAACAACTAAGATAAAAATGCAGGGTAATAAAGTAAAAATGAGACATGTGCTTCCCCACCTACCTGTTAAAAATATAGGAATTTAAGGAATGTATAGTTGAATTTATTTGAGAACTATTATGGAAACAGAAATTTCTTCACCAGTTGTAGCTGCTGAGCAGCATAAAATTAGTTTAAAAATAGGGTAGAAGTTAAAGAAAAAATATGGTTAAGAAGTAACAAGAATTATTTAGAAGGGCTAACAAAAGGTTAAAGTATTGCAGAATAAGGGAAACACATGGAACAAAAACAGATACAACTGCAGAGAACTAAAGAAAATAAGCCTATGTCTCAAGTGATAATTCAATGAAGGAATCAGAAAATATATCATTGCATGACAATGTTACTGAATGACCAGTGGACTAAAGACTGCAAGTTATCAGCAGCTTATTGTACACCAACATAAATCCATCTGCATGCAGATCCAAGACTTGCTTAGTACCACCCCCATGTAATGCTTTAACTACAGTAGCTGTCAAGGTACAAAATAACACAGCATGGTCACTGTTCTACATCCTCCCTCTTTAACTTTGTTTCTTATGCAAAATATATGAACAAAGTTTGCTTTAATGTTTTCTTTAAACACATTCAAGAATTAAATATCATATTAACAGTTCAACATAGCTTGTGTGATTTCAGGTCCAATTCATTGTATATATTTAGGATAGGGTTTGCAGACTCTTCCCGCCCATATCACATACAGATTTTGATTTGAGTTACAGGAACTGTCTTTAGAGGCTTATTTGGTACTGAAACATTACTTTGTACTTCAGAACTGTTTGAATAAGGCTATCAGTCTTCTTGGTGTTGATTGGTCGATGATTTAGTCAAGGAACTGGAATCACTAGCACACAGTCTACTGTGGCTTTGGCTCTGGAAGAGGCAAAATATGTCTGCAATTTCTTCTGTAGTCTTCTCCTTTGGACTGAATTATGTAGGACCTTGATTCATCACAAATGTCCTTCAAAATTCCCACACAATCATGACCTTTTAAAGTCTACATTCTAACAACTTCACCTTGCAACAACAGTCAAACAGGTGTGCTGGTTTTGTCAAAGAATAACTTCTATGAGTGGTACTTTTTTGATAGTTGAGCTTTGACTACCTTATTACTCTGTGTGGCTGGCACAGGTTCATAGGTTCATAGATTAGTACTAAGCTAACTGCCCTTGCAAGCCATTTTAAGCCTTGCCAATTATCTTTTGCAAGACTCAAACCCTGCACCTTGTGTTTGTAAGGCAAACACCTTAACCATTAGGCCACCCTCCCAACCCTATGTTTGCTAAGTGGAAGAGTTGTTCATGTCTGTTCCAGGTTCCAGGGTATTTTACCTGTAGAACCAGAGGGGTGATATACATCAGTTTATGTAGTAGGTGTGATGCATTTTATGTAGGTATGACCACACGTATTTTGTTGGAATGTATGAGGGAACGCATCAACTACATCAGAGTTAAAGATGAAAAAAGTGCCTTGTATAAACTTTCTGCTGAATGTAATAAATACAAAAAAATTCTTATTTTCTAAATTATAGTTTCATAGTTTCATAGTATAGTACTAGGCTATCTGCCCTGGGGCATTTGTAAGCCTAGCCATAGTGATGTGGCTTTTGCCACCCCATGAAATGGTACAATAATGTGCAGAATAAATCTAGAATACTGTGCCTCTGTCTAGTAGTGACACAATGAAGGTCCCCTTATATAATAGAATTAGTTTACTCTGCCCCTGTCTAGCAGTGACACAGATGTGACCCCTGAGGTAAACTTACGATCTCCCATCCACTCATCAAGATTTCTCTTGAAGAGAGTCAGTGAGGGGCTCTGCCTAATACAAACTGGGATCCTGTTCCAAAGCATGGGAAGCCTCTGGGTTATGAATCTATCCCTCCAGCATGCCCTATTCATACTTGTGCCAAGGTTTAAGTCTTTAGCTCTCGTGGTCCTGATGGATTTGGATTTTTTGAGGTGGAGCATGTCCATCAGATCCTGATTGGACATGGCCTTGTACGTCAGGCAGAGATCACCTCTGAGCAGGCGGTATGATACTGAATACAGCTGAAGTTTCTTTAGTCTGGCAGAATAAGACATATGTTGGAGACCCTTGATCCTTTTGGTGAGGTACTTTTGTGGTCTCTCCAGCTGTTGCAAATGCCGGGTGAGGTACATACCAAATGGGGCATTGTACTCAATAATGGGTCTGATGAGGGAGGAATATAGGGGTACAATGACATCCTTGGATCTGGATGTGAATCCCTTCATGATGAGGTGTGCAAGGTAGAATGTTTTTCTAACCACTTTGGCAACGTGGGTGTCAAATGAGAGGTCGCTGTCTACTTGGGTCCCTAGGTCTCTGATTACTTTTTCCATACTCAGTGGGTTGCTGTCTATGTGATAATTTGTGGGTACTTTGTTTTTTCCAAAAGGGGTGACTATACATTTTTGGCATTTAGTTTAAGGCCATGACTACGGCACCAGTTGTCCGTTTCAGTGAGGCCTTTTGTAGGATGTATGTGTCTGCTGGTGTATCGACTATGGCGCCTAGTTTGCAGTCATCTGCAAACTTTGTCAGCCACAGCCCTCCCATGTTTGCTTTAACATCTGAGAAATAAATGCCGAACAAGAGGGGTCCCAGGACAGATCCCTGTGGGACACCACTTGTGACTGGCTTTGAGTCTGACATTGCTCCAGCGATTTTAACTTTATGGGTTCTGTCCTTTAGCCAGTTTGCAACCCATCTAGTGACATAAGGGTTTACTTTTAAGCTGTTTAGCTTATCTATGATGCCTGAGTGGGGTATTGTGTCGAAGGCCTTAGCCAAGTCCAGGTATGCTGTATGGACTGCTTTGCCCTCATCAATGGCTCTAGTGACTGTTTTGAAAAAAGTCAACCAGGTTTAAAAGGCAGGATCTGCCCTTTACAAAGCCGAACTGGGTGGGGTCAAGTGTCTGTAGGTCCCCTATGTCTCTGTTTATGAGTTCCATAATGATTCTTTCCATAGCTTTGCAGACCAGGCTAGTTAAGCTTATGGGGTGGTAGTTTCCAGGGTCTGTAGAGGCACCCCCCTTGTGGAGTGGGACCACTGTTGCTGTACGCCAGTGTTCAGGTACATATCCCGAAGTAAGGCTAAGGTTAAATAGCATTTTTATGTGTGGGTTTAGCTCCTCCTGGAGTTCACGTAAAACGCACCCCGGGATACCGTCAGGTCCCATTGATGCTGTGTTTTTTGCTTTGTTTAGGGCGGTTCTCACTTGGACATCTGAGATGACAGGGAGATTACATTCAGCTGGGATAAGTATTTCTTCTTTTGGGGGTGAAGGAGGGGAGAAATTTGCACTGAACCTGTCAGCCAGAATGTTAGCAATATCTGCGGGTTCAGTGTATTTTTTGTTGTTGTGAACCAACTCTGAGCATATCTGAGGGTTTCCGCCCAGGTTTCTAACATAGCTGAAGAAGGCTTTGTGGTTATCTTTAGTGTCCTTAGCGATTTTTCTCTCAAGTTTGCCTTGGATGTTTTTATGAGAGAACGTAGTTTTCTGCTAATGTTGATCAGAGATGTCTTCCCTTCATGGGATTTCGCTCTGACGTGCAGTAGCTTCCTTCTTTTGTTATACAATTTGTTTATGGCTGAGGTCCACCAGACAGGACGCTTACATTTGGTGGAGAGGGACTTGGATTTGTTTGGGATTGCATGATCCATGCATTCTTGGAGATGTCCATAGAAAGCATTTGTGAAGGATTCGGCATTGTGGGATGTGGTATCCACTGGCACAGTGGGCTTAAAGGATACCATCTCAGTCTTAAGAAGAGTGAAGTCTGCTTTTGAGAAGTTTTTCACTGTGGTCTTTTGTGCTGGGGTGGAGGTGGGATATGTATATCCAGGGTGATTAGTTTGTGGTCAGATCTCACTAGTGAGGGGTATACTTCCGGTGTGGAGCATTTTGTCCCCATGTTTGTGATGATCAGGTCTAGTATATTATCTCCCCTAGTGGGAGAGGTGACTAGTTGTTCCAGGGCATTTGAATTTATGAATTCCAGGAACCTTTGGGCTAGGGTATTAGGGCTAGAATAATGTACCCAATCTATGTTTGGGTAGTTGAAGTCTCCCAGTATGATGGTATTTTGTGATACATTCATATCCTCCAATGTCTTCAGGAAGGCTGAGTGGGGTTCTTGAGACTGGGAGGGTGGTCTGTAACATGCTACCAGTTGTATAGCAGTTTTGCCTATGGTTAGTTGCACCTGTATGGTCTCTGATGCTTCATGTGTTGCTACTAACCTGGAGGTGTGGGTGTCCTTTATGAATATGGACACTCCCCCTCCCTTTGTGGTTCGGCCTGGGTTTTGGGGCCGAAAAGCATGATATGAGGTATAGCCTGGTAGTGCTGGGGTGCTCTCAGGAGCCTTGAACCAGGTTTCAGTTACTGCACAGACGTCGATGTTCTCCATGCTGAGGAGTGCATCAAGTGCCTGCATCTTGAGATTTAGACTTCTGGCGTTGAGCAGCATTACCTTTAGTTTTTTTCCATTTTTGTTTTCTAAGGAGGTGGGTTTGTCTTTTGAGCCTTGCATAAAAAAGGCACTATGGGGGTGGCAAGAGCCTTAGCCAATATCCGAAAGCCCAGTGGTGACAGGTGTAAGCCATCCCTTGCGAATCAGCGTGGCTTGTCCAACATATCATCCCAGGCAGAAAGACATTGGATCCCCTTAGAATGACACCAGTACTTGAGCCATTTGTTAAAGCTGATCATCTTGTCTTTGTATTGTGGTATCATTCTTGGTGAGGGCAAGATGCTGCTCAGGGTCAGGGTCATACCAGCCTGGGCTACATAATCGGAGAGCTCCTCTATGTCTCTTTTCATGTAGTCCAGGGAGGTACGTCTCAGGTCATTCACACGAGCATGGACAATGACGAAGTCATATTTGTACTTGCTTTGGAGTGACCTGAGTGCATGTGTTATGTGGCGGATCCTAGCTCCCGATAGACAGCTCACAGTCACCTTCTCCTTGTTCAGCCTGGTCAGTGGGACATCAGTGTGTCTGACTATGGAGTCACCTATTACTAGTGTATCAGGCAAGGTGTTTGGCCTTAAGGGCTGCGATTGGTCGACACACTGATTTATTGAAGTATGTGTTGCATGTGTTTTGTTTTGAGGTGGTGGATTTTTGGATGTCTGCTTTGGGAGCCTCTGTTGTTTTGGTAAGTTTTTTATTAGAGCCTCCGAGTATGTCTTTGTGTTTTTATGTGTTTGGTTTGCAGTTGTGGTAGGTCTATGTGGGACTGGGATTGTTGTGTGTGTGGTTGCCATCTCCTCCTGTCTGGTCATGCCAGCCCTGAGTTGAGAGAGTTCAGCCTCCAGTTTGGCTATATAGTTGCATCTCTCACATGTATTTGTGTTTGTTGGGAGGAGGAGAGGGTTGTCTGTGTACATGAGACAACTGTAGCATTGTCTCAAGATACCCAGATTGACCAGCTGAACTGGAGACGACGCCAGTAATCTACCACTCGACATGCTAGAACAGTATAAGGGAGTGGTATACCTTTAAGGGAAGTGGATATTCACAGGGGTGGAAAGTAGATGTAGTGCTTTACTTAGTACGAGAGTGCTTACTTAGTAGAGCAGTATTGAGAACAAGTGCTAGGCTTATAATACAGTGAGTAATCTGGTTATACTAAGAGTAGAGCTTCCTTAAGGGAAAATTTGAAGAGCAGACTTGGCGGAGCCAGAAAAAGTTTAACCTTGTTTAAGCTATGCGCACGACCGCGCAAAGCCGTGCAAACGTGGATTTTAAACAGTGAACTACAAAAGAGCTAGAAATGGTCCAAAACAACCAATTACTACAGCTTCTTGTGCTGAGGTCACTTCCCCCAAGGACAGGTAGGCTGCTCAAGGCTCCCCACTCTCACTGGTGAGCAAAGACACTTCCTTCTATCCAAGTAAGGTAATGGACAACACAGGAACTACACCACAGCCCAGAATACAGCAATGCCTGTAAACTGGTCTAAACTAGTCGAGGAAGGCGGGAAAACAGGGATTATTTTTTGTTTTTTTGTTTTTTTGGTAGAAACACACAGAAAATGCAGAAACAGTGATAAATTAGTTACACAGGCTAGCAGACTTTAGTGGGCAGCCTCCACAGTTAAATTAAACAAACAAGCAAACTTTCGATCAAATTCGACTAAAATGTAACTTTAAGTGCAGATTTTAAAATAATGCAGCAATCAGTTAAAAAACAGTTCAGGCTAGTTCAAGGTAAGCTACAGAAGCTATTCCAAGTGAAAAAAAGCAAAGATACTTAAATCCAGAAGGTAGTCACTTTTCTGAGTTCCCTGCTGCTAGGACCACTCTGTAAACCCACGTGGAGCTTGTCTAAGCAGTATAGCCAGAAAAAAATGCCCAGAGGCGGATTTTAAACAGTGAACTACAAAAGAGCTAGAAATGGTCCAAAACAACCAATTACTACAGCTTCTTGTGCTGAGGTCACTTCCCCCAAGGACAGGTAGGCTGCTCAAGGCGCCCCACTCCCACTGGTGAGCAAAGAAACTTCCTTCTATCCAAGTAAGGTAATGGACAACACAGGAACTACACCACAGCCCAGAATACAGCAATGCCTGTAAACTGGTCTAAACTAGTCGAGGAAGGCGGGAAAACAAGGATTATTTTTTGTTTTTGTTTTTGGTAGAAACACACAGAAAATGCAGAAACAGTGATAAATTAGTTACACAGGCTAGCACACTTTAGTGGGCAGCCTCCACAGTTAAATTAAACAAACAGACAAGCAAACTTTCGATCAAATTCAACTAAAATGCAACTGTAAGTGCAGATTTTAAAATAATGCAGCAATCATTTAAAAAACAGTTCAGGCTAGTTCAAGGTAAGCTACAGAAGCTATTCCAAGTGAAAAAAAAGCAAAGATACTTAAATCCAGAAGGTAGTCACTTTTCTGAGTTCCCTGCTGCTAGGACCACTCTGTAAACCCACGTGGAGCTTGTCTGAGCAGTATAGCCAGAAAAAAATGCCCAGAGGTGGATTTTAAACAGTGAACTGCAAAAGAGCTAGAAATGGTCCAAAACAACCAATTACTACAGCTTCTTGTGCTGAGGTCACTTCCGCCAAGGACAGGTAGGCTGCTCAAGGCTCCCCACTCCCACTGGTGAGCAAAGAAACTTCCTTCTATCCAAGTAAGGTAATGGACAACACAGGAACTACACCACAGCCCAGAATACAGCAATGCCTGTAAACTGGTCTAAACTAGTCGAGGAAGGCGGGAAAACAAGGATTATTTTTGTTTTTTGGTAGAAACACACAGAAAATGCAGAAACAGTGATAAATTAGTTACACAGGCTAGCACACTTTAGTGGGCAGCCTCCACAGTTAAACTAAACAAACAAACAAGCAAATTTTCGATCAAATTCGACTAAAATGTAACTTTAAGTGCAGATTTTAAAATAATGCAGCAATCAGTTAAAAAACAGTTCAGGCTAGTTCAAGGTAAGCTACAGAAGCTGAGGTGGTAGAAGGTGACCTGACCGGTTGTGATTATAAGAACTACTTAGAACAGAGGGAAACATTATGGCAAGTGAAGTTGGAAGCTGATAAAAAGCCAGGTTTGAACTAAAGTATTAATATAAAATGTTTTTTGAAATATAGAAAATTGAAAGCGAGAAAGGATTGATTCAACATTTGCATTTTATTTTGTTCATAATTATTTATTTACTTAATGTATTTTAAATTATTTTTGTGAAATGCACACATTTATATATGTATATATATATATATATATATATATATATATATATATATACTCCTTGTATAAAGTGTTTTTATCTTGCTTTGCTCGAAGAACTTTATAGCTGCGTTTTCCTTGTTTAAAGTAAATCAGTATGAATATAATACAATATGTACATCGGTATAGCTGTAAATACATCTATGTGAACCTAATGGGTATGGTTAAACTGGTGAACTGCATCTGCCTAGGATCCTTAACTTTAGTAGATATTAAGTATATTTAGAAAAGTAACTGACTTTTTTACCTGGCACTTTTGGGTTTATGTATTCTAGTATTTATCTAAAGCTGTTATTATAGGAGTAAATGTGGTCAAATCCTTTCTGTTTTTCTTTACCAGTCTTTTTCTGTTCCCCTCTATGTAACTAGCTCTGCAACCTGCCTGTCCTGTATAAGGAATTTGGGAACTCGCCCCATCTGAAGACCAAGAATCCTACTTTACCTAATACTAGGGGGATAAGAATAGTGCAAAACCTCTCCCTGAACTTCTTTCCTTCAAGGAAACAAGAAAGTACGTTTACCAGAACACTGTGTGTACTTAATTAGACTTGTCTAAACATATATCTGGAAGTAATTTGTAGGTTAGCGTACACTCCCTAGGCAAGACAGCCAGCAACCAAAAGCCATCTCTTCTCCTACCTACCATACCCTTCCCTCTCACTATCTCTGTATATTTATCTCCCATTTTTCCCTGCTATTACTTCTTGCTCTGTTAGCCCCTATGAGTAGCCAGGATTGCAATACAACCTATTGACCAGTAGGTGACACCCTCTACTCTGACTAGTCTCCTTGAATACATATCTTACTACCTTAACTTATAACTCCCAGGCATTCCAGCTTTCCCTACACTTATCTCTCCTGCTGTCCCACTTTATTCCTTTTACTTTACTCTGCTTATTTTGCTACCCACCCACCCAACCATCTCTCCCAAACTTACCTTAGCAGTCATCACTCTACTGATTGTTCTCCTAGGGTTTAATCCCTCACTTGCTCTATCCTCTCCGTTCACCCTGCGGGCTCACTCCGCTCTTCTACCCTGCCCCCAAATTCCACCTGCCTCCAGTACCTGTACATTTATCCTCCCTAGACCACACCCTCATTAACACACTCCCTTACATAACCCACCTCCTTAATGTGATATAACCCATTACCTTTTCTGTTAAACACAAACCTAAATGGGTACCTTCCCTCTTCACTAAGCTGCAACTACTATCTCATTATGCTACCTTCATCAAGCTCACCATTCCCAAAGGTGCTTCTTTTAATACTACTCTTACCTTTCCTTTCTATACCTTACTTACTTACATTCTATGAATACCTTTACTGCCTAGGATTTTATAACTCCATAAGGCAAACCTCTATACCAACACTTGAAGTCCCTCTCAGCAATACATTTACACCCAGCACAGCTACCTACCTACCATCTAAGTATCATAGACTGACCCACATTAAATTCTATAGTCAAAGAACTAGGAAATTCCAGGAGTACACAAATAGGTTCTTAAAACTTTCGATAAGAGTACAATTTCACCCCTTAATAGATGGTGATATCCACCCAAACCCTGGACCAACCTCTACCACTACTTCACTGCCCCACACCCCAATTCCTGTTATTTCACAATTGCTAGACAGACCCTCTAACTCACTCTTGATAGCTCATCTTAACATACGAAGCATAAACAACAAAGTTGCCCACCTACATGCACTCATGCATGTAAATTCATTTGACATCCTATATCTTACTGAAACATGGCTCAAGAACTCAACGCAAGATAATGAGATTATTCCACCTGGCTATAATATCCTGAGGCTAGACCGTAAAGCTAAGAAGGGTGGGGGAGTAGCTATTCTATACAAAAGTGGATTACAGGTGACACCTATAGATTCTCAACCTCCACCTATAAATAAGGCTGAAATCCTTACTTCCAAATTACAACTTAATAAACATAAATCCATCTACATCATCTGTGTTTATCTTCCCCCAGGTAATAACTCCAGTACCGTAGAGGATATCCTCAGTTGGCTATCTAATACTTACCCACAGGAAACCATAGTGCTTGGTGACTTCCATATTAATTGGAAGAGCTGTTCCTAAGAACAACCACCTACTCATATTAACCAATATGGTTTTACCCAAACCATTACACCCCTTACTAGGACCAATAAACTTAATGGTAAGGAAGCACCTTAGACTGGATTCTTATAAACAGTCACCACCAAACTTACAAAGTAGGAACTCTCCCCGAAGATGTAAGTGACCATTCACTGACCTTTATAATCAGATATAAAAGTGATATTCCAAACACAACAACCTAAGGAACAATAAGGACCAAAAATAATTTTAACACTGATAGCTTTCGAAATTAACTCTTGGCATGTGATTGGTCACCCCTAAAAAACCTACCTCTACATGAAGCAGTACAATACTTCAATTCAAAATTCTTAACTATTTTAGACTACCACGCCCCAACACATTCAATTAGAATAAAGACTAAACCAGCCCCATGGCTCTCAAAAACTGCCAAACAAAAAATCCTTCTTAGAAACAAATTATGGGCAAACTGGCATTCAACTAAAAACCCTGTTGATCAATTAAAGTTTAGACAGCTTAGAAAGGAAACAAAAAAAGCCATATTATTAGACAAAAATAATTTTTACTTTGAGCTCCAACAAACAAACCAAAATAAGCCACAAAGATTTTGGTCTGGCATTAATAAAGTCTTACACCCCGGGCATTCAGTCACACCTATCCCTTTAGGCTCGGATCACAATAACCCTACCCAAATAGCCAATACCTTTAACACTTTCTTCACAGAGACTATTCAATCTCTTGATAATCAGCTATCCCCTGATACATCATCATCAAGCACCTCCATCACCAATGCACCCCCTTCATTTCACTTTCAACCTGTTCCTACATCCCTTGTCTGTACACTCTTACATAAGCTTAAACCTACCACCCTCTCTGTAGATCTATTACCTGCAGAATACCTGCAAAAAGCTGCAAAAGCCATAGCCTTCCCAGTATCCATCCTGATAAACAGAACTATTACAGAAGGAACTATCCCATCAATCTGGAAAATCTCTCACATTATGCCATTGCATAAGGGAGGCAACTCGAATGAATTATCAAATTATAGACCTATAGCCATTTTATCTCCACTGGCTAAGATCATGGAGAAATGCATTCATAAACAGCTGTTAAACCACCTAATAGAAAACAATTTACTAGCCAACTGCCAACATGGTTTTATACCATTTCATAGCACCACCTCTGCTCTTTTATCATTCACAGATTGTATTAATAAGAATTGTAACAAAGATACGTTATCCTCAGCCCTCTTCATTGACCTTTCAAAAGCCTTTGATATGGTTAACCACCACCTACTCATTACTGTACTCAAAATGCTGTCTCTAGACACACTAGCTATTCAATGGTTCCAACCATACTTAGATAACAGGCAGCAGGCTGTCCTATGGGAAAACAACCTATCCTCCCACCTCCCAATTGCCTTTGAGGTCCCTCAAGGCTCCATATTAGGTCCTCTCCTATTCTCTATTTTTATAAACGATCTATACTCTGTTATACCTCAAGCTACTTGTATCCAATATGCAGACAATTCCACGCTAATATGCTCTGCCATCTCACCATCTGTCTTACTGTCCATAACCCAAAATGTGTTTAACATAGTTGAAAAATGGCTTCTGCATCGATGCCTCATTTTGAATCCCAAAAAAACAAAACTGCTACTATTCACTCCCACACGTCGGGCCTCCCCACTTACTTTTACTGTCACATCAAGCAATGGCATTATTATATCTCCTGATTGTACAACTAAACTTCTTGGGGTTCTTATATACAACAACCTCACCTTTGATTCTCATATTAATAGTACTATAAAAACAGTCAACAAAAAACTAGGATCCCTATATAGGATTAAATCCTTGTTATCACCACTAGCGAGGACCACCATTGCCCATACCCACTTAATCTCTACCCTCCTCTATGCCTCAGCTATATCTATACAACACTATGTAAAACAACATCAGCAAACTTGCAATATCCTATAATAACATTGCTAGATTTGCAACTGGATCTGCCTATAGAGCCCACCATTGTGATAATCTTAAACAGCTAGGATGACTAGAACTGCCAAATATAATACTGTTTAATCAATTAACAGTTGCCCACAAGATCCTGTACCAACCTACTAACACACCTATACTTATTAACTTAATCACCCCCTATAACAACCTCAAGACCCTATGCTCAGCAAATAAACCACTTGTACAAATAGGCAAAGCTAGCAACTTGGCAGGTGACTCCTTGTTTGCCAACACAGTTGGAAAAATCTGGAACTCCCTCCCAAAAGACCTGTCCACCATTACCTCTATAGCATTATTTAAAACCAAATTGAAGCCATACCTTAAATTACAATGGTTATGCCCTTGTTCTAACCCATACTAACTACCCCTAATTTCTCAAGGCATTATTGCCATTACTGTACAAACTAGTTACTTGTCTGTTAACTTCTAAGAGAGTGTATAACCTATTTACTTTTTTAAGTCAAATAAAACAAAAGTATTTCTCTTATACTATATTGTTAGCAAAATATTTGCATGGCTAACCATAGCTGAAATGTATCATGATTCTGTTTACAGAAATGTAACAAAATGCAATGTATAGGATGATTATCTGCACATTCAACTGTATTTCTAAATGTCTCATATTATACATGATAGTGTGTTTATTTTGTTTCTTGGAGCTTTTCTCCCCGGGCCTCTACTGAAAATGGACATATATCTAGTTGGACTAGCCCATGTAAAATAATAAATAAATAATAAATAAATAAATAAATTATATATATATATATATATATATATATATATATATATATATATATATATAATTTTATTGATCATTTATTTATTTAATTGATTTTTATTTAATTGATTAATTGGTTAGTATATGTATAGGAAGAGAGATTTTGTGTGATTTTGCATTCTGAAGAAGTCATTCTTGACGAAAGCGTGGAATAAAGTTTTTTGTACGCTAAGTTCTTCTCTGGCTTTTATTGACCATCAGCAACCTTTGCCTGTTTTTTGCTTTGTTCATGTTTGTCTTGACATCAGTCTTTGAGCTAGTGACCCAAGTGTCTGGTCACAGAGAATGTTTCGGAAGTTTAATAAATTGAGGAATACATCAGTTCCATCTCTTTCAGACTTTTCCATTAAATGCTTTGCACTGCAGACTGCACATTCAGCTAGACAATGAGCTTTTGGGTGTTCTGGGCTGCTAATTACATGAGTAAAATCCCAAGATGCAGCAGATTCTTTAAAATATTGACGAGTAAATCATGCACCATTATCTGAGATGACTTTATGTGGGCTTCCATGGACTGAGAAGTGCGTCTTTAGTTTTGTAATCACTGTAATAGATGTCAAATTATGGAGTAAGTCAACTTCAAACCATCTGGAGTGTGAATCAACTAGTATCAGGTAATGTTGACTGTTCCATTCAAAAATATCTACTGCTACTTTTGACCATGGTAAATCAGGGATTGGGTGGAGGTGAAGAGGTTCTTTTTTGCTGATGTGGTTTGTTATTTTTCAGACTGAACATGAAAATGTCTCCCTTTTCATAGCTTTAGACATTGAGGGTCAGACCATAATGCCTCTTGCCCTACTTTTAGTTGACGCCGTGCCTGGGTGGCCTCTGTGCAGATTCTTTATATAGTCCTTTTGCAATGATTTAGGAACAAGTACTTTTGGGCCTTTCATAATGATGCCATTTTCCAACATGAGCTCATCTGTCAATGGGAAATACTGCTGAATTTCAAGTGGCAGACTTGTTTGACACATTGGCCAGCTATGGGTGATAATATTACTCAGTTTTTGAAGAACTGGGACTATAGCAATGTGGTTTCTTAACTCATCAAGCCATGACAGTGAAATGTGCTTGATTTCCATGACTTCAGAATCAGCTGTTTCATTTTGTGTTGTTTTGTTGTCTTTCTAAGTGCATCTGACAAGGCATCAGCAAGATACATATTTATCTTTCATGTAGAGAATGTCAAAGCTGTATTTTTGCAGCTTTAACATCATGTGTTGCAGTCTTGCTAGGGATGTATGTATCATCTTGTTCAAAATCGTTACAAGTGACTGGTGATCTGTTTCAATCTGGATTGGCAATACGTGTATATATATATATATATATATATATATATATATATATATATATATATATATATATATATAGATAGTGATTGGATTTGGAGAATGAAAACAGAACAGCAAGAAGTTCTTTTTTCTGTTTGTGCATAGTGCATCTCCGTTTGTGTCAGAGTATGGGATGCATATGCAACTGGAATGCCCCCTGAAGACATGCTGCACCAAATTCATACTGAGAAGCAACACAGGTAAGTGTCACAGGCTTATGGATATCATAGTATCTCAATGTGAGTGAACTGGCAGTTCTCTTTTTTAAGAAATTAAATGCCTTTTGGTGCTGTTCAAACTAAGACCATTTGCAAAAGGCCCACTGAGGTTTAGGATGAATTTTACTAAATAGTTAAACATACCTAAGAAACTTTGTAAAGATTTAATATTCTCTGGGACTGGAATTACATTGATTGCTGTTATTTTTGACAGATCTAGCTGTAGCCCTGAATTTGTGAACAGGTGACCAATGCAGGTGACTTCATGCAGTTTAAATTTACATTTTTAAGGATTTAGCTTGTGGTTGACCTCACATGCAGTCTAGAACATTCCTGAGATTCCTGTTATGTTCCTTTTCTCCATTTCCTCCAAGAATAATGTCATCCATAGGATCATAGGATCATAGGAAGTTACTATGCTATTGGCCCTGAGGCCCTTATAAGCTTAGCCAAGAGTTTAGCCAATGCATAGACAAATCAGCACCCAATGCCCTTGTCCAGCAGGGACATGAGTGAAATCCCAGGGATGTATTTTCTATTTCCCATCCAGTTATCCAGATTGCACTTAAAAAGAAGTAAAGAGATACTCTGCTTGACATGGAGAGGGAGACTATTCCATAGATGGGGGAGTCTCTGGGACCCAAATCTGTCCTACTAGCAAGTCCTATTGATGTCACAGACCAGGTTGAGGCTGCATGTGTGGGTTACTCAACTGGAGCTTGACTTGTGGATATGCAGCAGTCCCATCAAGGGTCCGAGATCACCTTGTATGCCAGACAGAGATCACCTGTGAGGAGTCTGTATGAAACAGAATAGAGGGATGGGGCTTTTAGCTTATCTGTGTATGGTAGATTTTTGAGGTCCTGGATTCTCTTGTTGAGGAACCTATGTGGTCTTTCCAGCTGCTGCATGTGCTTTATGAGGTACATAAAACCAAAAATCAACAAGGAGAACCAGCGAAATGAAGACCAAAACCAACCAGAAGATCACCAGGAGCACACCAATAGGAGGTACGAAGATGTTTAATAGAACAAGTCACAGCAGCAACAAACAACGAAGAACGAATACTGAGCACAAAATAAAGTTGAACGCTCTCCAAACAAAATTAGCGTTTTCGTTACACCTTCATCAGAAACACAAATGGCAGTTACTAGATTCCTTTTATACATCATCTAATAAAAACTAATTGACAATTGACTTCAAATTAATTGAATAATAAACAATCAAACAATCAATGTGGAAACAGTATAATACTATACTAAAAGGTATACGGAAAGTATACTAAAAGTATTCTAAAAGGAAACTCATGTCTGAATATAGGCTAGAGTAAACTAAACATCTAACACATAGAAATGTATATATAAATATTCACTAATAAAAATATATGTGTAGTTATATAACTAATAATTAAATATTTGTAATGATACATAAATAGGAATTCCATAATCAATAAATAAACAATTTAGTACAAAGAGCATATGCAGTAAGTTAAAAAATTGTGTATAAAAATGCTTAAAATGCTTAAAACTGCTTAAAATGGTATGTAATGAAATTATGATTGTTCTAAATTGTATGTTCTTTGCATATTAAATATAAATTCATGTATATATTGTATATATGACCAAAGGTATATTGTAGATGTATATTAAAATTGATGTTAAAATGTTGTAAATACTAAATATTAAAAATTAGAGTTTGGCTTGCCTTAATTTCAGGACTGGTTTTATGGAAACCATATCATTGAGTCCAGGAGGTCTAGAGGCATCTAACCATAATTGCCAAAAAAGTTCACGATACTCTAAACGGGCTTCCCACATACCTCCCCTAATGTCCTTGTTAACCATTTCTAGGACAAAAAAAGTAAAACTTGCATCATTACATTCCCTTTTGTGTCGATATAATGCATTGTTGATATTTTCCTTACTAATTTCATAGTAGTGTTCATAAATTCGTGTTTTTAATCTCCTTTCAGTTTTAACTATATAGAAGGAATTACAAATTTTACACAGGGCAATGTATACAAGTCCTTGAGAAAGACAATTAGCATAACAATTACTATACAGGACCTTACTTCTACTTGGTAGTTCTATTCGTGAAGCATTGCACAAAAAACAACATTGTGTGCAAGCTCCGCATTTGTAAGTACCCATCTTTGTTCCTCTTTTGAAATGACGTGAATTATGGCTAAACTCAAACAAATTTTTAAAATTAAAATCCCTTCTGTATGTGAAGTTTAAGCTACTTTGTTTAAAAAAATCAATATCAGTAATTTCTTGAAATTTTTTCCATTCTTTTGAAACAACACTCTTAATAATTGCTGAGTCGCCATTGTAATCCAATATAAATGCATCCTGTTTAGTAATATTTGATTTTATGTCATTGGGAGTAGTGACTACGTCATTCGTACCATTGTTTTGACCTAATATAGGGTAAAATCTGTTCCTTCTACCATTGATAACTTCATTTTTTACTTCCTGAATAAGAGAATGTGGGTATTCTCTATCTTTAAACATATCACAAACTTTTTTACTTTCAATAATAAAATCACTGTCCTCAGATGTCATCCTACTAACCCTGACTAACTGTCCCTTGACCAGATTCTTTTTTTGAAAAAATGGATGGCCACTCTTGAAATGAAGATAGGAGTTAGAAAAAGTTGGTTTTCTATAAATTTTTGAGGAAAATCTGTCATTTAACTTGGATATGCTTATGTCTAGGTAATTAAGAATATCGCCACTAATCTGATAAGTAAAATCCAAAAAGCCAGTAGTTCCTTTTAAGTAAGATAAAAATTCCAAAAATCTTGATTTACCTTGTATACATTGCCCTGTGTAAAATTTGTAATTCCTTCTATATAGGTAAAACTGAAAGGAGATTAAAAACACGAATTTATGAACACTACTATGAAATTAGTAAGGAAAATATCAACAATGCATTATATCGACACAAAAGGGAATGTAATGATGCAAGTTTCCTTTTTTTGTCCTAGAAATGGTTAACAAGGACATTAGGGGAGGTATGTGGGAAGCCCGTTTAGAGTATCGTGAACTTTTTTGGCAATTATGGTTAGATGCCTCTAGACCTCCTGGACTCAATGATATGGTTTCCATAAAACCAGTCCTGAAATTAAGGCAAGCCAAACTCTAATTTTTAATATTTAGTATTTACAACATTTTAACATCAATTTTAATATACATCTACAATATACCTTTGGTCATATATACAATATATACATGTTTAAAGATAGAGAATACCCACATTCTCTTATTCAGGAAGTAAAAAATGAAGTTATCAATGGTAGAAGGAACAGATTTTACCCTATATTAGGTCAAAACAATGGTACGAATGACGTAGTCACTACTCCCAATGACATAAAATCAAATATTACTAAACAGGATGCATTTATATTGGATTACAATGGCGACTCAGCAATTATTAAGAGTGTTGTTTCAAAAGAATGGAAAAAATTTCAAGAAATTACTGATATTGATTTTTTTAAACAAAGTAGCTTAAACTTCACATACAGAAGGGATTTTAATTTTAAAAATTTGTTTGAGTTTAGCCATAATTCACGTCATTTCAAAAGAGGAACAAAGATGGGTACTTACAAATGCGGAGCTTGCACACAATGTTGTTTTTTGTGCAATGCTTCACGAATAGAACTACCAAGTAGAAGTAAGGTCCTGTATAGTAATTGTTATGCTAATTGTCTTTCTCAAGGACTTGTATACATTGCCCTGTGTAAAATTTGTAATTCTTTCTATATAGGTAAAACTGAAAGGAGATTAAAAACACGAATTTATGAACACTACTATGAAATTAGTAAGGAAAATATCAACAATGCATTATATCGACACAAAAGGGAATGTAATGATGCAAGTTTTCCTTTTTTTGTCCTAGAAATGGTTAACAAGGACATTAGGGGAGGTATGTGGGAAGCCCGTTTAGAGTATCGTGAACTTTTTTGGCAATTATGGTTAGATGCCTCTAGACCTCCTGGACTCAATGATATGGTTTCCATAAAACCAGTCCTGAAATTAAGGCAAGCCAAACTCTAATTTTTAATATTTAGTATTTACAACATTTTAACATCAATTTTAATATACATCTACAATATACCTTTGGTCATATATACAATATATACATGAATTTATATTTAATATGCAAAGAACATACAATTTAGAACAATCATAATTTCATTACATACCATTTTAAGCAGTTTTAAGCATTTTAAGCATTTTTATACACAATTTTTTAACTTACTGCATATGCTCTTGGTACTAAATTGTTTATTTATTGATTATGGAATTCCTATTTATGTATCATTACAAATATTTAATTATTAGTTATATAACTACACATATATTTTTATTAGTGAATATTTATATATACATTTCTATGTGTTAGATGTTTAGTTTACTCTAGCCTATATTCAGACATGAGTTTCCTTTTAGAATACTTTTAGTATACTTTCCGTATACCTTTTAGTATAGTATTATACTGTTTCCACATTGATTGTTTGATTGTTTATTATTCAATTAATTTGAAGTCAATTGTCAATTAGTTTTTATTAGATGATGTATAAAAGGAATCTAGTAACTGCCATTTGTGTTTCTGATGAAGGTGTAACGAAAACGCTAATTTTGTTTGGAGAGCGTTCAACTTTATTTTGTGCTCAGTATTCGTTCTTCGTTGTTTGTTGCTGCTGTGACTTGTTCTATTAAACATCTTCGTACCTCCTATTGGTGTGCTCCTGGTGATCTTCTGGTTGGCTTTATGAGGTACATGCCGAATGGGGCGTTGTATTCAATAATGGGTCTTATAAAGGAAGAATACAGGGATGTTATGATCTCCTTGTCCCTGGATGAGATACCTTTACTTATGAAGTGGGCCGTGCAGAAAGCTTCCTGTACAATGGAAGCAACATAATGGTCGAAAGTCAGGCTGCTATCAATCTGGGTACCCAAATCCCTCACCACTGACTGCGTGCTTAGAACATTGTTGTTAATGTGATAATTTGTGGGGACATCTCTCTCCCCAAAGGGGATGATGACGCATTTTTTTGTATTCAGCTTGAGGCCATGTTTCTGGCACCAGTCATTTCTTTGGGTGAGACCCTTTTGGAGGATGTCCACATCACTAAGGGAATTGATGACAGCTCCTAACTTGCAGTCATCTGCAAACTTGGTCAGCCATAATCCACTGGTTTTGGCATGTACCTCAGAAAAGTACATCCCAAATAACAGAGGCCCCAAGACTGAACCCTGGGGTCTAACACTCGATACAGGTCTACTGCTTGAGGTGGCATCCCCTATTTTGACTAGGTGGGTTCTATCAGTGAGCCATTTGGCTACCCATCTGGTAACATAAGGATTGATGCCTAGATGAGAGAGTTTATCTATTATGTCCAAGTGGGGAATAGTGTTGAAGGCTTTGGCCAGGTCAAGGTAGGCATTGTGCACTGTCTTCCCCTCATCCATGGCTTTGGTGACTGTCTCAGAAAAGTCGACAAAATTTAACAGACATGACCTCCCCTTGATGAAGCCAAACTTTGTGAGGTCAAGTGTTTGGAGGTTGCCAATGTCCTTGTTAATGTGGTCCATGATAATCCATTCCATGGCCTTGCAGATCAGTCTAGTTAGTCTGATGGCTCTATAATTTCCCAGATCAGTGGACGCTCCACCTTTGTGTAAAGGGATGGCAGTGGCTGTTTTCCACTCAGCTGGGACAAAACTGTTACTCAGGCTTTGGTTGAATAGGATGCCTAATGGTGCTGCAAGTTCCTGCCTGAGTTCATGTAGGATGCAGCCTGGGATGTTATCAGGTCCCATGGAGGATGTAATTTTTGCCTTTGAGAGAGCAGTGATGACCTGATCCCTAGATATAAGGGGAAGGGGGCAGATACTGGGAATATCCTGGTTTACTGATGGAGAGGACAGACGGGTGAAATTTTCACTGAGTCTGTCAGCCAGCTAGTTTGCTATATCTACAGTATTTGTATATTTGGTGTCTTTGACCACTAGTTCTGAACAGATCTGGGTGCTACCTTTGCAATTACGGATATATGTGAAGAAGGCCATATGATTTTCTCTAGTAGATGCGGCCAATTTGGACTCAAAGTTTGCTTTGGAGGATTTCACTAGTGCTCTTATTTGCTTGTTTAGGCTAAGGAGTGATTGCTTCCAATTGGACACCTGCTCCATCTTGGTCTTGGACAGCATTTTTTTTCTTTTGATATAGAGTTTATTTATTGCAGATGTCCACCACATAGGTTTACTCTACACCACTATAATGGCAAAAGGATAGCCAGCAAATTTCTGTTCCATGGCATGCTGGAATACCTCACTGGTGGAACTCATCCCAAAAGGCATCTTCAAAAACCGAATCTCCCAATGGTGTGCTGAATGTTGCTAATAAAGAAGCTCTGTATTTCAGGGAGATTTGTCAAAAGGAGTTCGTGGCATCTAAAACAGAGAAAATAGTTGAATTTGGCATTAGTGCTGCTACCTCCTTTACTTTGTACATTGGGTGATGCGGATGTTTAAGGGCTTTATTTAAGTGCCTGGGATCAATGCATATCCGAATGTCATCTGAGCTTTTCTTGTGGGCTGAAACCATAGATGATACGCATTCATTAGGCTCTGCCACATGAGTAAGAACACCTAAATTTACGATCTGTCTAATTCTGCTTTTGCTTTGCTTTGCATTGCTACCAGGATCTTATGTGCAGGTCTAACAACTGGGTTTACTTCATGGCACATCTTCACTACCCTCACAAAGCCATACCAAAAGCAAATAATAGGAAAAGTTCTCCTGACACCTCCAACAAGAACCATCCCAAATAGCCAACTTGTCTTTAAAATAGCAAAGTGTGTAATGCTACAATTAAATTCACTTAAACTGAATACATCACAAAATGGGGATAAACTTGAGTGATGCTCTCCACAGTTCAAATCCCTGTTTTCCTACTATTATTCAAAAAAAAAAAAATATATATATATATATATATATATATATATATATATACACACAACCATTTTAGCCTTACCCCTTTGGTTAAAACATGAGGATCTCCATGGACTTCTTACTGACTCCATGCAGTTCTGTAATCTCCTTGCGCTTACTCATGTGTACCTTAGAAACACATTCCTGGATTTGAACCTACTGCCACAAATCTAGCCCTAGTAGATGCAAATTTGCCTCCCTCTCCCTATGTGTAAAGTGAAGGAAAACATTTTTGTCTGACACAATAGCTATTACAAACAACAGATTATTATTAATCCAACAATTCCAAAACACTGCTTTCTTGTCCACCATCATTCCTCGGGTTAGCCATTATTCTACAAGTAAGCAAAATGATCTTATCATGTTTATGGCTCATATTGCTACATGCAAATTGCTTTTCAAGTCAATATTCCAAACCTTCTGGATCCCAGTCTTTTTGCAAAGGTGTTTGTAAATGTAGGCTGTCTAACATCCACATACAACACAATTCCATCCATCACCAGATTGGACTGGGAGAGCTATGACCCTGAGTATACTGCCAAGTTACTGATGCCTTTGCATAGCTATTTTAAGTGCAGAATTCCCAAACTTTCTAATTTTGTGCAAAGATATTACTTATTCTGAGCTATCCTAGGTCTCATGTCTTGCCAAATGAATCCCATAATCGGTTTTTACCATATTTTTGAAAAGGGGAAAAACATATTGAGCAAATGCTGTGGAACAAAAATATTCTTAGGTAATAATGCGATGTTAACAATCTGAACTCCACTAAGGAAAGGTAAATTCAACACTTGCTAACAACTTCTTTTTTAGTTTAAATAATCTGTTATCTACTTAGCATTTAGCACTATCATATCTTATTTACATCCATCATACCCAAACACTACACCCTAGTAACAAGTTCACAGAGGATAATATCATTCCATTCTTCTCATCACTCATTTCCCTGGGCAGACAGAAGGAATAACTTGGCTTTAGAGAAATTAAGCGTGAAACATTACACTGTGGAGAATTCCGGAAAAGACTCAAATATCACCTGTAAGCTAAATCTCAGTGATAAGAGCCATAACACACAATCTTCAGCAAATTAAGAGTACAGAAATGGTGGCTTACATGGTCTGGTAATAGCATCATCTGAGTGTTTAATAGGCAAAAATGTATCTAATACCATAATATCTAATACAAATAGTAAGTGGGAGAAGGGGCACCCCTGTCTGGTGCCGCATCTCAGTACTACAAGTTCAGATAAGGATCCCTTTCCTGCCCTGCTAGTAACATACCTAACCATAGGCTTATAGTCATATTCAAATCCCCTTCCAATAAAATGTGGTAACTGGATTTTTGTTTAACTTGAAGATATACTACTAAAACATATGCCAAGCATTAATCCTATCTTCATTTGACAAACCACTGCCAGCCTACTGGATTTGAATTGTACCTTTAATCTAATCCATCTACCTTCCTAATGAATTCAACACTCTTTAATCTTCATTGCCAAGGAAGAATGTAATAAAATACACACATCTCGTTTAGCTGATTTAGCATGGCCACAGCAGGCAATCTCCTCAACATGCTCCTTGATCCCTCTTGTTAACACATTAGCACAACTAGTCAGAATCATTGTTTCCTTATGTTAAGCAATTAGCGCTACAGTGTGAACTTCTGAGTCACCCTTCATACCACTTCTCCATGGACCTACGACAGCTAAACAGCATACTTCAGCAGAATCCACTGATCAGTGTCTAATCAATTTGTGAGTCTTTGGCTTCAGCATCATGGCACAACTGCAGACATGAGTCCTCTGTTTCCTAATACCTTCTGCTGTAAGTTCCATCCCATTGGTCTCACCTGTGTCTCCAGGTTTGTCACTCAGCCCTTGTGTGTCACAGTAGCTGCTGCTGTGTGGTCAGAGACAGACACTTTCTAAAATAGCTTATGTTACCCCCACCCTTCATTAGCAGGTTTGCACTGATAAAAGGGGGGCATTGTTCCTTTTTTGCCCTGCAGTCACTTCAATGGTGCAGAAGAGGCATAACACTTACATTTCTTATGCTATACCTGCCCCCTCCCACCCAGTTTAGCTGAGGTGGCTTAAGGCCACTTATGGCATTCATTCAAGTCCAGCAAAAAGGCTCCCCATATGAAGGAACCTGGAATGAAAACGTCTGCATACCCTGTGCCAGGATCTAATTAGCCGGGTACCTCAGAAATACTCTAAATCCTAACTCCAAACTCAAAGTTTGAAGGGTGCCATCACTCTCTTCTTTGCAAACAGAGCAACACGACTGTCTGGAACTTTTCATAGTTAATGTCATATTTTAAACTAGGCTTTTTGCCCCCAGAAGCCCATAAACTTGTCTTTCTGTCATTGTGGTCTAAAAATCAAAATATTACATGCCTGGGATAGAAAGAATGTATTTGTTTGCATGCCATTCTTCAGGTCTGTTCAATAATAGGGAGAACATCCACCTTTAGTAAAAAGTCCCTGATTTAAATAATGTATAATGCCCATACATTCCACTTCCTCTCTGGGAGGCACACAGTCTTCAAATTACTGCACATAGCTTTGCTCTCCAAATCATCCATCTTCAGCTTTAATTGCTACGTGTGATCCTGCATATTAGCAATATCCATGGAGTGTGATACTGTAATTCTGACCTCTTTTCTAAGATTCTGTTGCTGTTGGGTCAGAGCAAGGCTATTTTGATCAAATCTTTGACCGCACTTAGCTAAGGTGGATTTGTTTGCTGATATATATGTGGCCATTTCCTTCATTAAGAAAGTCAGACACTCCAAGGCTCACTTAATTGCTGTTAAGCCTACTGGAACCAATTCTATCCTGCTGCACTTATAAAAATGTACATTGATCATATAGTAGAAAGATCATTTGTCTAACCATCCCGTTTACTGCACTGACTCAAAGGAAAAATCTGTGATCCTGGCTGTATGTCATCCAATGTAGACAACACCTTCACAATCTCTCAGCCAAACTTTATGTTCTCAGTAACTCTGTCAGGACACCTTTTCCTGTATATATTATATATTGTATGATATATATTATATATATATATTATATAATATATATATATATATATATATATATATATATATGTGTGTGTGTGTGTGTGTGTGTGTGTATATATATATATATATATATATATATATATATATATATATATATGTTTATATATTTATACATACACACACATACACACATATATATATTTATACATATATATATATACACACACACACACACACACACACACACACACACACACACACATATATTAATATATTTATATATATATATATATATATATATATATATATATATACACACACACACACACACACACACACACACACACACACACACACACACACAGACACACACAATGTCCCTGTTATTCATGCCCCAAGTCTCTGTCTCTAAATGTCAATAACAGAAAGTACTTCTCACCAAACCAGGTTACCACTGAAGGAGTTAGCTGCTGTATAACATACAAACACCCTCTAAGGCCTTCAAGTCCCTGTATGTACAGGCCATGGTTCTCTCTTACCACTCCATGAGATATCTCCCAACTCTGGCTCATTGCCAATAACAATAATAATTGTAAAAAAAAAAAAATTCACTCTGCTCACAAACCATTTCAAAAAAACCCTCCAACCCTTTGCATATATTATTACATCTTCCATGAACCACCACAAGCACAACAAATGGTTTGGATACTACTTTTACAACAAATGACTTTGTGAAGAATTGTTAATATTGCAGTTGGGAAGGGTACAGGTGTTCTATAGAGATAACATGTGAAACTGTACAATGAGAAGTGTCTTAGGATTGTACTTGAAGTGTGGGAAACTACACTGCAAGACAGGGAAGATACTGGAAATATTAACAAAGGGAAAGATGTTGGCGAAGCTTATCAAGAATGTTAGCAATAAGGAAAGTGGTAGTTAATTGAGGACATAGGAGTCCCTTACCAAGAAGTAACATTAGAAATGGTACAACTATATCAATAAAGGGTACTTGGTGGACTTAGTGGTAAGTT
This sequence comes from Protopterus annectens, assembly GCF_019279795.1. NCBI lineage: Eukaryota > Metazoa > Chordata > Ceratodontiformes > Protopteridae > Protopterus > Protopterus annectens. The sequence continues at coordinate 1,494,824,417 of NC_056725.1, read as the reverse complement.
TGTTAATGAGTGGAAAGGTAAGTGGGGATAACCTATCCAGTGGGAGTGGTTGTGAGATATACAAAAGCAGTTTTGATATGCAAGTGCATTTGTGAAAACAACATATAGAAAACTGGTTAAAATACATATGAGGAATAAAAGAGAATTTGGCATATTAGTATGACTGAGAGGCAAGATATGTAGGTTTTGGCTTGCTGAGTATTTCCTGGAAAATGGGTCAAATAGAGCTTTGTCATATGTTTACTGGTTTATAGATTATCTAATAATAATTCTAGGTAATGCTACAGATATACCTCTTAGGACTGTGTTAAATTAAACCTATACAAACATTTTTGAAAGTGGCTGGAATGGAGTTTTATCTTAATGTGGTAGGAAGTAAGGAAGTTCCATTATGGTCAGTCTCTAGGTTTTGTAATAGTTCTATACATCTGTTATTGGAAGATCAGAGATGTCTGTTAGGTATGTATCAGTTTATAAGTGAATTTTGGACTGGGCAGTGATTATAGTTAATATGTTTGTTTGGAGTTGGATGATGGAATAATTTAATTATTTGACAAGGGAAATCCAGTTTAGTTTGTCTAGAGCTATGCATGCATGAGTGATACAGTTGTCACTAGTGATAAAACTAGGATAAAGCAATTTCTCATCAGTGTTGTTGCCTTGAGGATCATGTATAGAACATGACTGTCCTAAATCATCTCTTTAACCCAAATAAGCAGGAACAGCTTCCCTGCTGCATAATCTTGCAGAAAGAATGTCTGCGCATTTGTCTTAATGCATGCATTTACATAAATGTATATGCATGCAGGAGCGGCCTTATTTCAACTGGTGCCCTAGGAAAAAGGGCTCCATGGTGCCCCCCATCCTTGTCTACCTACTCCAAATAAATACTGGAAAAGTGCCCCTAGTAGAGAGGCGCCTTAGGCGGCCGCCTAATTGACCTATGCCTAAGGCCAGCTATGTATGCATGTTTGTGTCCATGCCTGCATCGCTATATGATTTTCACTGCATTAATTTCCTGTCACTTCTATTAGACAGTCGAAATCTATACTTATAGGACCTGTCTGAAATATATATAAAAAATTCCTTTGACACACTCGCGTTCCTTAATCTAGGACTTGAGTACACTCTGCTGAACTAATCATATATTCCGTTTTTTATTACTGCTCAGTGTATCTGCCATAAATCATTGCTTTTCCTTTCTCCATGCAGTGACTTGTTTCCTTAGGTCCATAAATGGGCACTTGTTTATTCATCTGTTTATCTTCGTAGGATAACTCTACTTGTTTTATTGACTGTGTACAATGTTCATTTATTTTTATTGTGTTCTTATGCCTACATAGCAAAGTTCATGCCTGAAAATGAGTCCATGTATTATTAGTACACGTATTAATCAACAAATATAAAGTAAAATAAAGTTTTCACTGGGTATGCACATACATGCAACCATCTTAATAGCAGCATAACTTTATTGATTCCACTACTAAAACCCAGTGTCTAAAACAGACAAGCCACAATGCAGAAAATGAATGCCTTAGACAAAGATCTTTGAGAAATGAAACATTTTTGCAGGCTGGGCAAGCTCTCTGCATACCACAATTGGAGACAACCCCTCCATACCCCCCAAACTTACATATATCGATTCTGCAAATGTATAAACAAGAAGTACTGAGGAATTTCCCAAAATAAAAGAACTACTGACAAAGTGCATACAAAATTCACTGTCAGCGATTCTCAAAGTAAAATCACCATCAGCGGTGTGATCCTTTGCATTTTGTCTCTCAGCAACTGACAGTCACAGAAAAGTAATTCTGCATTGTGTAGAAAATTCACTTTTATCAGTTAAATAGCCTTCAGAATTCTTCATTTGGACTTCATCATTTATATGTTCTGTTGCAACATTAATACATTAATACCTTCCATTAGTCATATCTCGTGAAGAATATTAATACACTGCCAGGAATATTTGAAATTCTGAAAGTACAGAATGTACTCATTTTTTAATTAAACATGAACATGACAAGATGGTGTTTATGGAATAAATACTTTAACACATAATGCTTTTTAAAAACAACATTATCCCAGTTCACAGATGGTGAAATATGTTGCTATGAAAGCATTTCTCAAGGTACAGTAGTAGTCATTTTATTACAGCGACACCCACACACTATATTTTGAACAAGTGTTTGTTGTACCATTTTCTATAAAATGAACTGCACATCAGGGCAAGAGGATGGTTTTCTTATTGTAGGAAAAAATTCTATGAATTAATTTTGCTTCTGCATAGATACCCTTCAGGGCAATATCGCATAAAAGGGGTGGTATTTTAACATTTTATGTTGTGTATGATGCAAGGTTGTGCAAAACAGAACTCCTTCTTACTGTGGATATTATAGTGAATAAAGATTATAGCTTATTTTCAAGCATTTTAGGTCTCCAACACATAACATCTTTACAGGAATACAAACAGCTGAAATAAAAAAGGTTAGAACTTTTGAGCCTAGCATCACATAGACAACAACAACGATATGACATGAAGGATTCTGCTATTAGAGAATCAATGTTTCAAGCAAGGAAAATCATAAAGACCTTCCAACATTAATGTTTTCTTATACAACTTATATATTTAGATATGTATTTATTTTAATAAATATGAATAAAATGTAATAAATTAATAAATACATTAATACATATTAAATATCACATATTCATTTAATATCTATACATTTTATTTCATTTAATAAATACATTTAGATGTGTATTTATTTTTAATGATGATCCTAGCCAAATTGATGCCTTCACATATAAGAAACAGGATTATTCACCATTTTAAATTACAAAACATTAAAAGAAAAAACAAACATCATATGAAGAATAAGGATTTCACACGCATTGTAAGCACTGTAAATGTGCCAGACCATGCTGCAGCTACCTTCAAACTACTGTTAACAGAGAATGTTCACCATATTGATCACAACTGGTAGGATATAACCCGTATAGCTAAGGTTACTGCAGCAGTGATCATTCAAACATCTACTGTTATGGTATGTTTACTCACACAGCTGTACTTTATTTAGGAAGAAAATGCTGTGACACTTTCACAGCCTAAACAAACTATCCTTACATTCATTGCAAAGAATAACATTGATTGGAAGGAAAGGGTGTGCTATGTAGCAAAAATCACGGGCTGAAAATTACCTGCCCCACATATACTTAAGCGAAAACTGATGAGTGGGCATGGGTATATTGAAGAATAACCCAAGGATTGAGTGATTTGATCACAAGGGAGAAGCCCTAGTGATTAAACAAAGACAGCTGTGGGTAAATCAATACACCCACACCTGTGAGTCACTTATTGCTATTATACAACATTATTTAAGAAAGGAATGACTTACTTTTCTTAAATAATGTCATTGAATGTTGGTGCCATGTGTTCCTCTGTGTTGTTTCTGCATTCTTTCACATTTGTTGATGCATTATGCATGCCTATAGGACTTACTTCCCATGCTTGTACAGTACACTAGTGCAGTGGCAAGCAAGCAATGCGGAAAGGAATATCTCCGTTGCTTTTTTATTTTTTTTAATATATAAAATGTGGACATTTTAGAGTTATGAGAGTGACAGGGCAAATATATAAGAAATATCAGGTGCATTCGCACCTGATTTTCTTAGTATTTGCTCTGCCTTTTGTATGTACCTCTTGCCCTCTTAGCTCAAGAAATGTCAAAGAGCCTTAAATAAGAAGAACAGTTTCCTATTGTAAATGCTGCTCTTA
>NC_056725.1:1494683142-1494810642 GCF_019279795.1 Protopterus annectens | reverse complement strand
GTCATGATCATGCATTTTTTTGCATTTAATTTTATGCCATGGCTTTGGCATCAATCATTTGCCTGAGTCAGATCCATCTAAAGGATCTCTACATAACTGGAGGATCCAGTGACTGCTGGAAACTTGCAGTTGTCCCCAAACTTGGTCAGCCAAAGGTCTTCTACATTAGCCTTGACTTCAGAGAAATATATTCTGAACTGAAGAGGTCCCAGCACTGAGACCTATGGCACACCACTAGCGACTAGCTTCTCCTGTGTATGCACATTTGGCTATCCATATGGTGGCATAGGGATTTATGCCCAATTTTGTAAATTTATTTATAATACCCAAGTGAAAAATTGTGCCAAATACCTTAACCATGTCAGGTTAGGCAGTAAACTCAGTTTTACCCTCAATCATGGCCCTTATGCCTTTTTCAAAGAAGTCCACCAGACTGAGCAGGCATGTCCTTCCCTTGACAAAGCCAAACTGGTTTGGTCCAGTGTTTTGAGGTTTGCTATGTCATTATTTATCACATCCATGGTTTTGCATATAAGATTGGTCAAACTTACGGATCTGTAATTTCCTGATTATGTTTATGGTCCACCCTTATGCAGAGGATGACCCTTTCTGTCCTCCAATCCACAGGGATAGAGCCAGTATGTAGTTCAACAGAGATCCTAGTGGACTTGACAGGCTATGTTTCAAGCTATTTAAGAGGCAAACTGGGATATTTTTGGAATCCACTGAGGCCATGTTTGTTTTAACTTTAAAGGGAGCAGTGGTGATCTATTCTTTTGTGATTAATTGGTACTGGAATGATAGAGGGTATTTTTGGGGCGCTAACTGGAGGTTATGTTTAGGATAAATCTGAGTTGAATTTATCGACCAGCAGATTTGCTATATCTTCTGGCTGGGTACAGGTGATGCTGTCTACATCTAATTTTTTACATTATTAGGTGTTGCCCTTAAGACTGAGGACATAACTGAAAGATGCATTGTGGTTATTCTTAGCATGGAACACTATTTTTGCCTCAGCATTTGCTTTTGAAGACGTGACTACTGCCCTGATTTGTTTGTTTAGACATTTGAAGTAGTTTTTGCTCTGTTGTGCACATTCTATCTTACTTCTAGACAGGGCTTTCTTTCTTTGTTGAACAACCTATTTATACCAGGGGTTCACCAGTGTGGCTTGTTTTTGTGGTTTGTCCTAGGTTTATTTTGTTCTGGTGCTAGTGTTTCTATGCAGTTGTTTATATGGTTGCACAGTGATTTTGTGTACACTTTTGCATAGGCTTCTCTGTTTTCTGGGTTTGGGGAGCTTGGAAATTAGCTAAGCCATCACTTAATAGGAGGTAGTTTGCCTTAGAAAAGTTCTTAAAGGTCTTGCGGTTAGGTGGGAGTTCTAGTTTTGTACTTATTTTGAGGGATACTGCTTTGTGATCTGATCTAACCAGTGAGGACATCACACTGGATGGGTGTAGTGCAAAGCTGTCTTATATTTGTGAGTACCAGATCTATGATATTTGTACCCCTAGTGAGAATACAGACTAGCTGCTTCAGGGCATTTGCAATGACAAACTCTAGAAGACTTTGAGCCTGCATGTTAGTGGTTGCATATGTTTCTCAGGTTATTGTTGTGTCTTTCGGCTGTTCCCAGTTAGGGGTCGCCACAGCAGAACTCCGGTCCGCTAATGATTGCGAGTTGATTTTTACGTGCCGAGTTATCAGCCCTGATGCACAACCTTCAACGAAGGTATGCCCATTCACGCATGTCTCCACGTAGAAGATGCTCTAGCTGAGAATCGAACCAGACAGCGTCTTACTGTGAGGCGACAACGCTATCACAGCACCACCACCGCAGTGTGTTTCTCAGGTAATAGAGCAAAATAACCCATAACTATGACACTGAGCTGAATGGCAATTGATTCTAGTAACTTCAGGTATAATGTATGGTTTCCTGGTTCATGGCATGGGACCTGTAGCTTACAATGATATGGGAAGGGGTTTTTCTTATGGTTAGTTGAGCCTTTTGTCCTTTCATGTGCAGTGGATGGTCAGAACATGTGAAAGGCATTACAGCCTTGTACTGCCAGGGTGCTTTCCATGGCTTTGAATAATACTTAAGTAAGTGTGCAGCATACAACAGGGTGAGATGTGCTTCTAAGGAGTGTACTTTCTGGATGAAACCCTAGCACTGTACCGGTAGGTTATCCTGAGTAAATTTTGCTAAGATGGAAGGTTTGTCTGTTTGGCAATGCCTACAAAAGCACTATAGAGCTGGATAATTTTTTGGCCAATATAAGGAAAGCCTAATGGTGACAGGTGAAAATCATTTCTGGCAAAGCTGCATGGCCTGTCAATCATGTTCTCCTAGTGTGGCAAATATTGGACCCCTTCAAAATGAAACTAGTAGCTAAACCTATTATTGAAGTCAATCATTTTCTGCTGTTATTATGGCATCATCCTTGGAGATGGTAGTGTGCTGCTCAGTGCTAGTCTCATACCAGCCTATGACACATATTCTCTAAGCTAATTCATCTCTCTCTTCATATTGTCCAGGGAGATACATCTCAGGTAATTTATGTCTGCATGGACTATAAGTCATACTGGTACTTGGGTTTAGCAACATGAGTGCTTGTGTGATCTGGCAAATCCTGCTACCTGATAGACAACTAACTGTAACCTTCCACTTATCCAACCTGGTGAGAGGGACATCAATGTGTCTCACAATGGAATCTTCTAACACTAAAATATTAGGTTGTCTGGTATTATGCTTTATGGGTATGGTAGCTGAAACATTGTGAGATATAGTTTTTTGTGCTGTGCTGTGTTGATATTTGTCTTGTTTCTGTGCATGTGGTGTTTCTAGGGACAGCATCTGTGAGGCCTTTGAGCTCTGGGTAAGTTACATATGAGCTTCTTTTCATATGTGGGTCTATGTGCCTGGTCCTTTGTAAGTGCAGTGAGTGTCATGTGTATGTGTCACTATGTGACAGTCTTGACTACAGTGACAATGTGTAACTACATCTCTCAAACACTATATTCATCTGTTTCAGAATTAAGTGGTTGTCAGTGAGCATGAGGCAATTGCTACATTAAGTAAGGATGCCCATATCTGCCTACCTAGATGCAGAGATAGCAGGAAAGTGTCTATCCCTGAACACAGGTTCTTAATATATGCATTACCAGGAAATAGAATGGGGGTGTTTGCAAATGGACAAGGGATGGGTACATAGTTAGTGTAACCTATACGGTGATGCTGCTCAGAGTGCAAACCAGTTGCTCTTTGTGTAGGGTAGAACCAGGGAAAGTTTCAGAGGTTAGTTTTTATAGTCAAAGGTACAACTTCCAGTGTTTGCATATACATGGCATCATTAACCAGTCCTGTACCAAGAGCAGCTTCAAGCAAACTTCAGTTATATACAAGGAGAAAAAAGCAAGCAGTAAAGTAGGTATGCCCACAGGTCAATCTGGTAAACATACAATAAGCTTTTCACCAGCAAATTACATCTTAGAGAGGCAAAATCAGTCCTGCTCTGCAACACAAGACAGGCTTTGACCTTCTGTATGTCTGGTTAGGAGAACAGGTATTAGGAGAGAACATAAAGAGAAGCCTAAAGCAATGAAAACAGCAGATGCAATATATTTAGAGTAACAGTGGAATGCAACTGACAAGTCTTAAAATACTGCAAGCCAATGGTACCCATGAGTGTGTGTGTGTGTATGTGTGTGTGTGTGTGTGTGTGTGTGTGTGTGTGTGTGTGTGTGTGTGTGTGTGTGTGTGTGTGTGTGTGTGTGTGTGTTTTGGGGAAAGGGTGTTAATCTTCATCGGTACATATGATTTATTGTCTGTTTGAGTGTGTGCATGTGTGCATGTGTGTGTGTGTGTGTGTGTGTGTGTGTGTGTGTGTGTGTGTGTGTGTGTGTGTGCATGTGTGCATGTGTGTGTGTGTGTGTGTGTGTGTGTGTGTGTGTGTGTGTGTGTGTATGTGTTTTGGGAAGGGTGTTAATCTTCGGTACATATGATTTATTGTGTGTGTGTGTGCGTGTTTGTGTGTGTGTGTGTGTGTGTGTGTGTGTGTGTGTGTGTGTGTGTGTGTGTGTGTGTGTGTGTGTGTGTGTGTGTGTGTGCATGCATGTAAGGAGGAAGTCCCAAGTATTATTTCTCATTTAAACAAACAACAAAAAAACACCAGAAGGTTCAAATCTTATAACAACGGACTGGAACCACTGCAGTAGTTGAATCCAATTTATTCACAATAAGAAATTGCAATAAAAACAAGTTGCAGATAAAAACTTTCAAGTTAAGTGCTTTCTTCCCATGAAATATGGGACTTCATCAGAACAAACATACCCAGCCATTATATATACATCCTACTCCAACCAATATTACATTCCATAACCCATCAATTAAACATTTAAAGTGAAAGGACCATATCTTAAACATTAGCCTTTCTAACATAATCCAACATATAAATACTTATAAATACATAAAAAGTACATAAAAAATTGAAAAATATATATAATTGAGCCTAATTGTTACAAAATTAAATAATTCAATGTTCTAATAGTAATTTAGCTGACGCAGTAATAGATTTAAAGATGTTTACTCATAAACTAAATCTGAAGGTTTAGTTTGGTGAAATGAATGGGGAGATAAATGGTAGTAATGAAACAAAGTTAAAAAAGCCAAGTACTTTCAACCCACCCATTAACAATGTGATAGGAATCTATGAGAAAATGCGTGAGAGGGATATTAGAAGGGCGCATAGAACGGCACCTCGGTTAAGTCATATGATATGAATTTGAGTAAAGCAGAGCAAACCGTGTTGCATGATTTAACTAATGATAGGGGCACTTGTATAATGAAGCCCAATAAGGGAAATGGTGTAGTAGTCATGGGTAGGGGGACTATTTCAATGGTATGATGGTACCCACTATAGCTCTAACTAACAGCTATAAAATAAAATAAATAAAAATGTTATTGCTCTACAGCGGTCATGTAACTACTCGTGTCATCTGTGTGAAGCAGAACAGCAATGCTGTGAATGCTACATTGCCACACTCTAGCTCTTTGTAGCCTTGTTTCATTAAATGCTTGGTAGTATGTGCTATGCCATTGCACTATTGTATATCCCATCAACATGTTTTGCATTTATAACAATATTACTATTGTTTTCTGCTGCGGACTATGCTGCCCACATATGTACACTGCACATCTCAGCAGTACTTTGCACTAACAGTTTACACGTATACCACTTGTATTAATGCTGGCCCTTACTTCCATTAGTACTTCATATAAACAGTGTGCAAATACATTACTTGTCTGCATGCTTACACTTAGTTCAGAACAGTAATTTGCACTAACAATGTGCAAAATAACACTTGTCTGAAAACTGTCACTTAATTCTCAACAGTATTTTGCACTAACAGTGTGTGCTTACACCACTTGCCTGTATACTGGCACTTACTTCTCAGCAGTGCTATGCACTGACAGTGTGCACGTACACCACTTGTCTCTATACTGGCACATAGTTCTCAGCGTACTTTGCACTAACAATGTGTACATACACCACATGTTTGTATACTGGCACTTACTTCTCAGTAGTACTTTGCACAAACACTGTGTACATACACCACTTGTCAGTATACTGGCACTTAATAGCATTTTGCTCTAAATGTGTGCATGTACAACAGTTTTCTCTATGCTGACACGTCTCAGCAGTACTTTGCACAAACAGTGAACACACTCGTACCTTTTCTGTATGCTAGTACTTAGTCACTCATATCTCTTGACTTGGTTAATATATATTTATGCAGTCATTTAATGATGATATGACTTTCTTCATTTGCCTTCTGCATGTCACACCCATATGACCCTTTACCATTGTATTCCTGCTTCCTATTCTCTCCTTGACCTTGTGGATTCATCAGGATGAAATATTTATGCATTGCAAGATGTGACGAACTGCGCTTTCCTCATGTTCAATGTTATTGGTTGCTTTTGACATAGAGGGGAATCTAAGCTATACCTGCACTGCTGTGTCATTTAAGTGCGGATGGCATCTCCTATTACAGCTTCATATTTGCAGATGAGTCATGACTGTTATCAGTGTAGTTATACCCCCATGTCTTCCTTTACTATCAGGTGCTATCACTTTGTCTAATATGCACAGTGCAGGTCAGCTGCTGGGAATCCATATAAGTTCTGGCACTGGCATTCTCTTTCATTATACAGCTGTTGTCTACATTTCAACTAAGATGGTCGCAGTTTGGTTAACTAGGAAAACCTGAAGTTGCATGTAAGGTTTCTTTCATGTTTTGGACTTTGAATATGTGATGTTTAGTCCCAGTTACAGACAAGGCCAAGGAGAACGGGGTATGATGGTTCACACACATGCACATGAAAGCAGAAGACAATTTGTTAAATGTTTAAATTTAGCTAAGATAGGAAGAAGGCAAGTGAAGAGGAGGGCATCTTACAGCTTCATAGGTAGTTATTTGGAGATTGGAGTTATAAGGAGATTGTTACGGAGACTAGGCAAATGCCCAATTATCCCAAAGCACTGCCTGGTTAAGTGACTTACTGAAGGTCACACAGTAGATGAATGATGGTGGAAAGATTCAAACCCTGCACTCTTGGCATGAGAAGCAGCTCATTAACCAATCAGAGCTTTAGTCTCCTGCTCTGACTAATAGACCCAAAAGATGGATATACTGTATAAAAGAAGACCAAAGACAGGTGGACATGACTGTCAAAGATGGTAGCCGTAGTGACAATCTGTGCAACTGCCTGACCTCATGTGAAAACTGGACAAAGAGATTTGGTGATGATGCAGTACACAAATTTACTTTCTCAGGTCTTTTAAATGTTCAGTCATGTGAAGCTTTACAACTTTGTCCAAACCTTGCCTTCATGGTTTTACTGAGCTATAAAAAAGACTGCAGATATTTCTGTGTGGTTTATATTACTCCAGCTGATATTTCATATGACATTATTTCACTACTCCAGTTTAGTGGCTTGAATATCATGAGATCTTTGATGTTTCTGCAGACTACTTTCTGCTGTCACTGATTTCACGGTTTTTGTTTTTTGGGGGGGGGGGTTGTAACAAGCTGCCTTGGAAATGGTTCAGGGACTTTGCTTCAGTTCTACACAGTGGGGGGCCTTGCTGTGTTATGGTTGTAGATTTGAGTCCTGTTATTCATGTTAACTTGCCGTGTTATGGTTGTAGATTTGAGTTTGGTTATTCATGTTAACTTCTCAGTGGATGCCTTTGCTCATCACAGAGTAGCAAAGTACCAAGAACATAACTTCGATCTGGTGAAGATCTTATACCCATACTTAAAAATTTACTTTTAACTACTAGTTTGGTATTTTTTTGCCTGTACGAAGTTGTTAATTTTCTTACTGATGATGTTAGTCTGCTGCATTCCTTGTTGTGGAGAATGCTTGTTAATTTGCAGGAGACGTTCGCTAGTGTGTTTGGGGCTTGCTATGGACTACATACAGCCATGTGTCTTGCAACAAATTTAGCATACCTATAGGCATTTTCTCAGAACTGCTTAGAGTTTTGCAAAATGCATTTCGATTGACATTTTGTCACCTTCATTAATCATTCAAAGTATTCTCATCTATTGCCTGTGAATCAATCCATTAAGTTGGTATTTTCTGTCTTAATGAATATTGTTTCCCACAAGTTATCGTTGTTATTATTTATGAGATGATGTGTCTGTGAGCTTAATATATATATAAACACACACACACACACACACGCACACACACACATACATACACACACACACACAGAAACTCTCAGTTAACCAGCACCCATGGGGTTTGTTAGATGCCAGATAACTGAAGGTTCTGGTTATTTGAGAGTTACTATTAAAAATAGGCCTGACTAATACTGTACCCTATACTATTTGTTTGGTTTGACTTGTTCTTAGGTTGTGGAGAGTGGGAATTTATTTCTATCTTCCTTTTTAAAACTCTAAAACTGTAAAAATGTAAGGTATGTTTTTGCGGGGGGGAAACAGAAAGTGCAACACATGAAAACTGTTCTGTATTTCTTTGATATTTTTTTTCTGGTTGCTTGAGTTCCAGTTAACAGAGAGTTTCCTGTGTGTGTGTGTGTGTGTGTGTGTGTGTGTGTGTGTGTGTGTGTGTGTGTGTGTATTGATATGTATATATATATATATATATATATATATATATATATATATATGTGTGTGTGTGTTTTTTTTTTTTTTTTTTTTTTTTACTTAGAGTTCATTTCTTAGATTTTTAGGTATATTTTATACCTCATCATACACGCTCATGTTCTTTGAGTTTGGTAAAGGTGCTTAGGAATTCAGCACCAAAATAAAACTGAAATTGAAGATGAATTTCATTGTGGATATTCTGTGCTTCAGCAGAGATGCTGTTAATTGCAGTTGTGTGATTGTTCCATGACTCACTTCCACAGTTGTATTTGTCTCTGTCTAGTCACTTGCTAATTTTGGACATCTCATCACAGTACGCACCCTCTACTGATATACTTATTGTCTATGCACTCCTCCTGGATGTGTTTCTTTGGCCACAACAAATTTTCATTTCTAAATCATATGCATGTTATATATCAGGAAATATTGAAAGCTCAAAACAGTGAATGCAAAGAGAAAGATAACTTTAGAGCAAGTGTAAAATGATTAAAAAGAAGCAACAAAAAAAGTTTTTTTTTTGTTTTTTTTTTTTTTTTGCAATAAGCAAGCTCACCTGCACCCCCTCCACACAGCCCTTGCAACTAATAAAGACTCTATCTACCAGTGTAACACAGCTGTAACATATTTACTGTAGAACTCTTATGTGACTACTTCTACAGATCATATTAACAATTCTTATTGCTTCTGCCTGCTTTGTCAGCATTGACTGTTATATGAATGATATTTTAGTTTGAAATAATTTTGCAAAATAAAACGTGTGCATCCGATACCATTCAAAGTGTATGTATGCTAAGCTTACAAATATACTAAAATAACTTTATTAATCTTTTCATAAAATTTGTTAGGAAATTATTTGCAGTACAAAACATTTTGGTGATTGCACTGAATGATGTTGCTTTAACTTAATTTAGAGTAAACTGGTGTACATGTGTGCAATGCATTCTGAAAATGATAGGAAACTAGCATAAGTGTGTACGTCTTGGCAATGTTCCTTTACTCAACCAGTAAGCATCATTCCATGAAAATAGTTGTTTTTAAAGTCCAAACTAAAAATGTCATAGCCTTTATTTGTATTGGTTTTATGCAGAACAGCAAAATAATTTATATGAGTTATTAATCAGAGAACAGCAACAGCAAATATTTGGAAGAGACTAACTGAAATGGTGCCGCATTAGTTAATGTGGCCAATTTACTGCTGCCAGGAATGTATTCATTATTGCCCTGCCTTAACTGACACCAATAAAACTACTGTACAGATTAATGTGATTACGGTTCTGCTGGCTGCATCTCTTTCTGCAGCATTCATTACTCTATGACTGACAGCACATAAAATCAAATTCCTTTATATTTATTTATTTAACATTTGTTGACCAGGAAAGTCCAACTAGGACATCACCTATTTTCTGTGGAGACCCAGGGAGAAACGCCCCACAGGGTAGGAATACTAATAAAAAATCCATGCGCACATCAAACATAGTCACCAATAAACAAGTAACCCTAATCCATAACCAATGTCAGAAAATGTTTTGAATGTCAAAGACGAATCTATGTCTATGTCAAGCATCGGTGTCCCCTATCCGACGGTAATAATAAAAGGATTTTATAATGCTAAGTACAAAGCTTTATGCCTGTCAACGATACATGCTCAACCAACAAACAAGAACATTCAGCAGTACTAAAATGTTTTTTTTTATTTTTTTTCAGCTGCATTATCACCTGGTAGCTTCAGTTTAGTCATTTCATTGCAGAATGCTTATTCTCCTCCATAGAGTCTGGAAGAGGTGGGACCACTAAGCAATTAATGTCTGGCATGACAGAGGTCTACGTACATGTCCCAGTGGTAATACAGACTCCTAGAATTGGTAGAAAAGTTTTCATCTACTAAACAAAATTCACACCCACATCAAAAGAAAATGCCCCTGCAATGATAATCACAATTATCTCGCATTACTAATGAGTACTTCTCACAAGATGTTGTAATATCATTATGTCACCCAAGTTATTTCTCTCATTGCATTCTGCACTATTTAGTATCTGCATACTGTTCTAAAGAAAGAGTGACTTGCCTGTGCATCTCTTATTCTATAAAGGTCCACTTCATCCTATTTATCCATGTGTCACTTTATAATTAACTTCAATGCCTCTGTGTAGTGTTGTCATTCATATATATATATATATATATATATATATATATATATATATATATATATATATATATATATATATATATATACTTTCTAGATGTTATGCTGCGGTGGTGGTAAGCATCTTCTGTGTGGAGACATGCATGAATGGATGTACATTTGTTGAAGGTTGTGCATCAGGGTCGGCAACTCAGCACGTAAAAATCTACTGCCAATCATTAGCGGACCGGAGTTCCGCTGTGGCGACCCCTAACCGGGAAAAGCCGAAAGACACAACAACAACAACTTTCTAGATGTTATGTAGATATATTGAGTACTCTAGCTGTATTTATAACAAAGCAATATCTCTCAAATACACATCCATACATGGGTTTCAGCCTGTAGATGAAGTAAATGTCATCCTTTTACATGCTTCATTGTGCATCATTACATTGCCAAGACAGGATACAAAATCCTAATCATCTAAATCATCTAAGTATTTAGATATGACCTGCTCCTTTATCACATGATTGAGCAGAATAATAAAAGCACTTTTATTCAACAGATTTATGCAGTGATTGCTGGTTGGATGTGAATAACTGGCAAGAGAAAGAAACAATGATAATGCTTTGTTTGTTACTGTGCACATCTCCAGTTTTGCTGTACTTTTATCTGTAAAGGTATGAAAATACTACTGGCTAATCTTACATGGCAGTAATCTCTAGAGTCATTTTACTAGAACTTTTTTCCCATTTTCTTGCTGTTAGGAATTAAAGAGCCATGCATCCTTTTGGCCACCTCTGTTACATAGACAGTTATTTGCACGCATAACTGATTGTTGACTGCCAATTAAAGTGGACTTTTTTAATATTTTTACCAATTACATTAGGGATTGCATTACACTATTTAATTATATTAATTCTGAACTGTGGTTTACACTAACTGTGTCATCATTAATTGATGGTGTAATGTTACCCAGAATGCATGACAATGCTGAAAGTGAGGTAAAGCATCAGCAGTGGACCTACTTGTATTATTATGGGCTCTAGGTAAACATTGTAAAAGACAATGTTTGCAGGATGTACATGATTATACTAACAAAGAAAATAAAATGTAGGGGTATGGATTGC
Organism: Protopterus annectens; assembly: GCF_019279795.1. Taxonomy (NCBI): domain Eukaryota; kingdom Metazoa; phylum Chordata; order Ceratodontiformes; family Protopteridae; genus Protopterus; species Protopterus annectens. The sequence goes on along the minus strand of NC_056725.1, from coordinate 1,494,799,202 downwards.
ATGGAGTATAATACAGAGCCAGGAAAATATGGTACCAGTCCTTGTGGACATCTCTCTTTTGGTAACTTCCTTGATAATTATAGCTATGTAATGTACACAGTTAGTATAAACAAAGAGAAATCTTGATGAGTGGATGGAAAATACAAAATTCACCCCAGGGATCACTCCAGTAGCTCTACTTGACAGAGGCACTGGGTGCTAAGGTCAGGTGGCACGATGCCAGGGTAATCCTATGGGCTAGACTTGTAAAGGCTCCAGGGCCATTAGCCTAGTACACACCTATGAACCTATAGGAAACCTGTAAGACAGCTTATAGTCAAGACTTGAGCCCTAGTCTGAGCTATTTAATTTCATATTCAGTGGAAATAATCATTCCATCAAGAGTGAGACTATATTTTTGTTGACAGATGTACAGCATCGCTTTTACCATCAGATGTACAAGTTTTCAGGATGTATAACACATCCCAGAGAAATATCTGAGCATTGATCACTAAGAGGTAACATCACAGGAGAGTCATCAACATACGGAAAAAGTATGTCCTTAGTTAAGGATTAGTACATGCAATTCACAAATATAAAAGTAAAGAACACAAGACTAATCACTGAGAATAAGTCTTGTCATTAAAAAAAAAAGCAGCTGTACACATTTTTTGTGACTGGAGATGTTGCTCTGGAATGGTATCATTAGCAGGAATGCATTTCTAAGAACATAGCCTTTTTCAGGCGTTATCAAAGGCCAGATTGTAACTGTTCCCCTGGATGAGGGGCTTTCATATGACACCCTCCTAGAATGTCCTGAAATTACTCGGTGAAAAAAAGCTACATAGTGAGGATTGTGAAACACATGTTTTAGTCAGTCATTCTAAAATATTTTGTAAACTGGTTCAGCAAAACCTGAGCCTCTGCAGGAAAGAAAGTGGGCAATGATAGTATCATGACAAAAGATAATATCAGAGCAAACAGCAGACATGAAGAATGAATCTGTAAGATCAGTTCAGCATAAAAAGTCCAGTGACAATAATGAATGGCAACCCACTCCATAACCATTTAGACTTAGCCTTCTTACATGTACTTCTAAGAGAAAATTTAACCATTTGTTCAGTATTCCTCTTCTACAATAATCGCAAATAAGTTGGCCAAAGAGGTTATGTCAAGCATATTACACCATGGAATTGTGTGCAGTACCTGTTCAAGAGCACAGTCCTTCTCCACTAACAGATGAAGCATGCGTGGCTGTGCCTCTTTATTTGTTAGTGGACAATGAGGCTATTCAGCCATTACCTGTTGCTGAACAAGGAAAGGTGGCTTGTTCAGGGTTTCTAGTTCCAAAAATGAAGACCATTATAGGACTGTATCAGTTTTAAAAAAAATGAAACATGAAACAAATTAAATATGACAAGGTGTTGGCAGTGCTGGAATACTGTGTCATGTGACTAAGGACTTATTGGATAATCCTGGCTATACTGGATGCTTATCTACATATCCCATCTATAAGGCACACAGTTTCACAGGTTTCAGGTGTGGGACGCTCAAATCACTTCATTACTATTTGGGTTCTGTAATCTTCCTGTGGTGTTCATGAAGAATCCAGCCACAACATGTGTCCACTTAAAGGGACAGAAATACATATTTACATCTCAATCTCATACAAATCAGCTTTCCTCGTGCACTACATGTTACAGTTCATCAGAAACTAGACGTACCCTTAAACATAACATTTTCAGCTCTTAACAGGTTCCAACTTTTGATTAACATTTTCCAAAATATTTCAAAGCAGAACACAAAACACTTGATGCAGGGGTGTTTCTTAAGGTTTTAAGTTCTCATTTAACTTCAATATTGCCAATACAGGGCTACACTTGGGAAAGATTTTGGGGTGAATTTGAAACCTGAAGAATCAGGTAACCCATCCTTTAAATTATTTTCTTCCTTTGAATGTATGATTATACCTTTGGTTGGTTTGCAACTAAAGGCTTCAACATTTACCTTCAGTGCCGGGACAGAAGCTCACTATGGAGTCCACATACTGTTCTTGGTGGTCTTACGAGCTTAAAAGAAAATATATTAACCTCTAGGGAGTGTTGATCATTAATTTATCACACTAATAACGTAATATCCAGTTCTGAAACCAGGTACTCTGCAAATTGTCATAGGCAATAAAACTGTGATGGGGATTTTCAATTTCTACTTTAGTCAACTCAGCTTACTTCACAACAGCTATTAAATGAAAACTTGTATTTATAATGCATTACTTGAAGTTTCATTTTATGGGCTAATGTGACACTAAAATGCTTATTTTTTCCAGGGAAGCATGCTCCTCACACTGTGTGTGTGTGTGTGTGTGTGTGTGTGTGTGTGTGTGTGTGTGCGTGCGTGCGTGCGTGCGTGCATGCGTGCGTGTGTGTGTTGGGGGGAGGCTTTGGCCCCAAATACCTTACTTTATGATCCTCAACCCAAGCCTACTTCAGCTTAGTGAAAGAACAGTCACTGTTGGACAATGCTTTTCATGTCTTGCTTTTCTTTGAACATGTTGACCTTAGGTTTCCCGCAATTTCCTATCATTTAAGTATGTATGATCTTGCTCCATGAATATGTATATAATTAGATGCAAAGACAAACTCAGGCTATTATACTCAAGCAGCAGTGAGAAAAGCTTGGGAGATCTGAGCAACTAACTCTATGCCAGGATCTGGTATGAGAGAAAAAAAATGGTATAGAGTCTCCTTTTCTTTGCACCTCAAACATCACAACTGGGAAACAGACAAGACAGATAAAAATGGCAGTTCAAGCTATTTGCTTTCTAAGTCAGGAAGACAGTCTGGTACTCGCCCTAAGCACAGGAATAGCAGTTTCTCACTAGAAAAGTGTTCCTTTGCTGTCATAATGCAACATTGTTTCTCTTCAAGAGTGGATCTCATCGCCTCTCATTTAAGACAATCATCATCACAAATGTCCCTCAAAGGTTTCTGGCAACAGAGCAATTGTTACAAATGCCTTTTTAATGACTTGAAATAATGATGAACAATAGACATTCCTTCAAAAATGGAGAAAGAAACGCATTTTTTTAGTTTCTTGCAGGCAAGGACAGCCACGCTTCATTCTTTCAACTTTGTTTCTTCACAGCAAGCTGGTAGTAGTTAGTTCCCTAGGACAACCTCTGACAGATTGTATGAATTATTGTGGTTTATGTACTTGGAGTATTTTATTTGTTTAATAGTCACTGTTTTACTTTGTTGGGTTGTGGATGTACTTCTGAAATGCCATTCCTGTGTTCCTGAACATCTTTGTTTCTTTTGCAATGCCAACTACATTGAAACTTTGAGTCAATCTAATTGTTTGTCTGTGTTTTGATCTTTGTTAAACCTGTGCAGCCTACACTTCTATACAAAACATTTTGGATTGTGAGCCTACTTTTATCTTTTGCGTGGAATAACTATGAATGACGACAGTACTAACCAAGCTCATTCTTGTCCCAGCAGTGGGAATAAGTGTAGCATGGAGGTAAACCATATTAACTTTATTTGGGTCACCTCTGTGCTCCCATGGTAAGAAGAGAGGGACTATTGACTGGATGAATTTCAAAACATAGAACTTTGTTTTATCAGTGCACTGACTTGGTTTCTCAACTATTGGTTGTCTGATGCTCAGCATGCATGGGGCTAAACATTTATTTGGAGTTGTCATTTGTTTATGTGCAGTTCTTCAACCATTGTGAGTGGGAAAAACAAAATTGTTTTGACTATTCAGTTCAGTTTGTTAATATTGCCAAGGTACCCTAGAAGATGACTGAGTTTTTCTTCCACAATTTGAGTCTGAGGAGAATGTTCTTGTGTCACTTTGCTGCATTTCAGGTTTGTTTAGGAACTTCTACTTTAAGACCTTTCAGAAAAGGCTGGTGGAATTGTGAACCAAGTATGCTGTCAACCACTTTGTGCAAGAATCACAGACAAAGCCAAAAATAATAGGTGTCAAAGTCCCAGAATCAAGGGTAGATTTGTTAAATATCACTCTTATAAATTTATAAAGTTGTTGAAATAGTAGGTGCTGCATTAGCATACATTTTTTGAATGATATGATGTCTGAAAATCAAATGGCTGTCATTATCTAGAGACTGCAGTCCTCAATGCTTTGATAGAAATCCCCAAATTTTATGAGTAGTAGACCACAAATATGAGCCTAAATCAGAAACATTGTGTGAAACAAGATCTGTTAAGAGACAAGGCTAGGCCATATTTCAATATATCTGAAAGGTTATCATTCAAAATATCTACAAGTCATTTGACTGAAAAGTTTGAGTGGATGCAGAAAGCACAAATGACAGAATATGTATTTATTTAGTTTGGGTACGTAGAAGTTTACAGGAAAATGAATGCTTGACCAGAAATGTTATAGGGGCTAGTGTTTAATGTGTGAGTGTAAGTAAGGATTAGGTAAGGGAATACATTTGCCATTTTGTATACTTTATGCCGTGTGTGTCCTGTGTTCTTTTTCTTATGTATTGCTACTGTTAGGGAAAGAGGGTTTTTTTAGTAACATAAAGGGTAAGGTTTGGTCCAAGGGTAGGGTTAAGGTTAGGGTTAGCACATAAGTAATGTGGGTGGGAGGGTTGATGACCCTGCACAACTTACACGTGTATGCTAACCTTAACTCTACCACCTCCCTTTACAGTATTACTATCAATATGGCACTTGATCTTGGATTTGTAAATAGAGTTTACAGTACAGTGCTTTTTTAGTAGGATAAACATATTCAATATTATGAGATTTCACATTAGTAGAACTTAGTGTTTTGTGCTTTCAGTCATTTTTCTGATCATGTGAGGTTCAGTGTTTCATGTTTTAAATATTTCATCCCAAATTCATCTGAAAATATCCACAAGACCTGCATTTATTTGACAAATAGGTCAAATGCATAATAATTCAGTTTCTTTATTCATTGCTATTAACTTTGTTTCACTTATCATTTTGTAAAGTTCCTAGCTGTACACATTGAAATCAAGTTGAAGCTGAAACAAGTTACTGACTTAACAAGAAGGCCAAACACTGTATTTGGGCATAAAATGAGTCACTGACAGTGATAGATTCAGCTTCTATTTAAGTACCTTACATTGTAAGATAACATGCCTTCTGTGTGGAGTCTGCATGTCCTCCCCGCGGTTGGGTAGCGTTCGAAAGACATGCGTGCGTAAATGGGCATGCCTTTGTTGAAGGTTGGGCATTGAGCTGACACCTCATTGTTTTGTAAAAATCTACTGCCAATCATTAGCGGACCGGAGTTCCACTGTGGCGACCCCTTACTGGGAAAAAGCCGAAAGACAAACAACAACATTGTAAGATAACATCTTCAAACATTGTTCAGAGTGATTTTTTTCAAGCATTTCATCAGATAATTTTACCAGTAAGATGACTACAGATAGGTGCATAGTATTTAGGCAAGAGGCATTTGGAATTACATAATAATGAGGTAAATCAAGATGTCTGAGTGATTCTGAATTGCTTAAGTGTCACTCAACTAAGCTGTGCCATATATTTGAACTCAGACCTAGACCCATGTTTAAACAGAGTAAATCTCAGTATTATGTTAGGGCTGTTACAGCTATTGTAAGTGAATAGCTACAGTAGGCTCTTGTTGCAGCTGCTGTGTCTGATGGTGTGTGACATTGCTGCAGAGGTACTGGGTCATCTGGCCGTGTTTAACATTTCATGGCCTGCATAACACAGCCATTGTGATAGGGACACTATCCCAACAAATAATGGAAATGTGTCAGCTACATGACAGTTCTGGATGTGTAACCTAATGTATATGTGCTACAGGGACTTTTCAGCAGCCTGCTGGGGACACAGTGAGGGTATCTTCACACGTGGGAAAGTGTATGTGGTTTCCCATGTCTCTGAGACAAGAGAGAACACCATGTAAGATTTGTGTGACACAGCCCATTTCCCTGAGGTACTGTGTCAATAGACTGTACTCATATTGAAATAAAGACCATATCTGGTAAACTGGGAAGGAGTTAGAGGAAGTATAAAGGGTATTACTCCATCAACTGTCAAGTGGTCTTTAATGCACATGGTATCATCTGCAATATATGTGCAGGCCACCCAGACAGTAATTATTATTCCCATGCATGCCACATATAGCCTGTACCAATGGTTTGTGAGGGGTGACTTCCAACAGGGGCATCTTGTTGGTCATACTGGGTTTGCCCAGGAACTCTGGCTTATAACACCCATAAGAAATCTACACAATCCAACAGACATTGGGTGCAAACATGCACTATCACAAGCCAGAAATATATTGAGCATTTGTTTTAGCTGCTGAAGGCATGATTTCACTGTTTCACTGTTTGGATTTATCTGGTGGTGCCCTGCAGTATTTCTCTCCCACATGTGACAAAATACTGTCTGTGTGTGCAGTGTTTCACAACATTATACTTAGCAAAGAGTTACAGTAGGGTGGGATCTTTGTGTGCAATGTTACACAATATTATACTTAGCAAAGAGTTACAGTAGGGTGGGCTCTTATGTGTCTAATGTTACACAATATTATACTTTGGAAACAGTTACAGTAGGGTGGCAGCTTGTGTGTGCAGTGGTACACAATATTATACTTAAGAAATAGATACAGTAGTGTGTGATCTTGTGTGTGCAATGTTATAGAATATTATACTTAGGAAACAGTTACAGTAGGGTGGCAGCTTGTGTGCGCAATGGTACACAATTATGTAGTTAGAAAACAGTTACAGTAGGGTGGGCTCTTATGTGTGCAATGTTACACAATATTATACTTAGAAAACAGATACAGTAGGGTGGGCTCTTGTGTGTGCAATGTTACACAATATTATACTTGGGAATCAGTTACAGTAGGGTGGGATCTTTGTGTGCAATGTAACACAATATTATACCTGGGAAAGAGTTACAGTAGGGCGGGATCTTGTGTGTGCGGTGTTACACAATATTATACTTGGGAAACAGTTGCAGTAGGGTGGGCTCTTGTGTATGCAATGTTACACAATATTATACTTAAGAAACAGATACAGTAGTGTGTGATCTTGTGTGTGCATTGTTACACAATATTATACTTAGGAAACAGTTACAGTAGGGTGGGATCTTTTGTGTGCAATGTTACACAATATTATACTTGGGAAACAGTTATAGTAGGGTGTGCTCTTGTGTGTGCAGTGTTACACAATATTATACTTGGGAAAGAGTTACAGTAGGGTAGACTGTTGTGTGTGCAATGTTACAAAATATACTTAGGAAACATATAGCAAGGCGGGATTTTGTGTGTACAATGTTACACAATATTACACTTGGGAAACAGTTACAGTAAGGAGTGCTCTTGTGTGTGCAATGTTACACAATATTATATTTAGGAAAATTTACTTAAGGTGTGATCTTGTGTTTGCAATGTTACACAATATTATACTTGGGGAAACAGTTACACTCGGGCTGGATGTTGTGTGTGCAATGTTACACAATATTATACTTGGGAAACACTTACAGTACGGTGGGCTCTTGTGTGTGCAATGTTACACAAGATTATCCTTAGGAAAGAGTGTTACACAATATTATACTTAAGAAACAGATACAGTAGTGTGTGATCTTGTGTGTGCATTGTTACACAATATTATACTTAGGAAACAGTTACAGTAGGGTGGGATCTTTTGTGTGCAATGTTACACAATATTATACTTGGGAAACAGTTATAGTAGGGTGTGCTCTTGTGTGTGCAATGTTACACAATATTATATTTAGGAAAATTTACTTAAGGTGTGATCTTGTGTTTGCAATGTTACACAATATTATACTTGGGGAAACAGTTACACTCGGGCTGGATGTTGTGTGTGCAATGTTACACAATATTATACTTGGGAAACACTTACAGTACGGTGGGCTGTTGTGTGTGCAATGTTACACAAGATTATCCTTAGGAAAGAGTTACAGTAGGGTGGGCTCTTGCAAGGCCAGCAGTTCCCAGCACAACATACAGTGTAAGGTGAGTCAGACAAGGAGACGTCATCAAGAGGGGTTAAACATGCCAGTGGCAGTGCATACAGTGTGCCTTTGCAGTAGCAGAGAGGCAGGGGATTGCACCTAACTTAACTTTACAATATGGTAAACAAGAGTTAAGTAGACACACTGCAATAAAAACAATGCATTCAAAACAAACAGGCTCTGCTTACCCATGCATAGACTACACCAGTCACATTGTGCATCAGACATAGACAACCAAGTAACACAGTGCTTAACTGGAAACTTCACTATGATTTCTTCTGTGGCTCAGCTTGTGAGTTTAGTGCATTGCAGAACTGCAGTGAAAAGGAGCAGTGAGTTCAAATCCCTTAATGTTGTTGACTTTTCTGCTTTCATTCTGTAAATGTGTAACAATTACCTGCTGAGTGCTTTACTGAGTCCTTCAGTATGACTGATTCTGTTTCTCAGTTTGTAAATGAAGCACTTCACAGAATGTTAGTAACAAAAAGGTACTCTACTGATCCCATAGCTAGTTACATTCAATACAGCTTATTACTTTTTTTTACCCCATATATACTACGTGCTTTACACCTTGTTTAGTTTTTTTCTTCAGGTACTTCAGTTTGCTACCTTTGTGTATTTTGCATGCCCCCCAGCTGGATTTTAGTGTTCGTAGGCCCTAGGCACTTTCACTTTGAGTTGTGCAAAAACAGGAATAAATGCCCTCTAAATTACGCTGACTAGCATGACGTTCTTATTACCCATGTTTCTTCCCAAACTTATCATGATCATTTGGTCCAACCACCAAATTTATCCATTTTTCCTTGCTTGATGAATCAGGATAATTAGTCTGTCACATGACAATTTAAGTGGGAAATAATCATGATCACTGAAAACAAGCCAAAGAATCACACCTATTATATTGTTAAACCATGTGACTGAGGAAGTCTATTCAGCAACTATCATTTTTGCACTCTAATTTATATAACTGTGTGTGTTATTCAATTGCCTTACTTGGCTCGCAGAATATAAGTTCATCATTTGTCCGGAAACAGACAGATCATCACTGGACAAGTGAACATCTCGGCACCAGACGGACAACTCAGTTCCATCAACTCAACATCAGGAGTATGACTGAACTAGGCAGTTTACTTTTCAAGATTATTCAACAAAATGTCAAGATGTCCAATGGCGATGTTTGTGCTGTTTTTTTATTAGTCATTATTGTTTGAACTTGAAGAAAGTGAGGTATACTTCAGTATTTGTGCAATCTCTGGTAAAAATATGTTGTAATAAAGTCATAAATAAACAGTAAGTAACTGGCAGTAAATTGTGTTCACCATGGGTACAACCTGCAATCATTTGAACATCTTTTATTCAAGCTATTTAAGAAACTGTGTGTTATTTTTTTATAAACTTTTGTTTTTTTGCATTTGTTTTTACCATTTTAAGGGTAAATTAAAAAAATTGTCAGTTAAGGGTTTATTGTAGTAATTATTCCTACTTTATTATTTTTAATTTCTTTATGTAAAATTATTTACTTTACATCACTATTGGAAAATTGAAAAATAAGGTTCATTTTTTTATGAATCTTGGTTTTATTCCAAATTTGTTAACATTAACTGGACTTGATCCATATTTTCTTTTAAATGTTTTTTTTTTTTTTTTTGCTGAAAAAAGTAATATAATCTTTTTCATTAAAGGCTAACCTCATTTAAAATGTCTGATGGATATAAGTTAATGCACAACTCTGATTTTGAAAAAAGGAAAAATAAAAAATAGAAAAGAACTAGAGTAAAATTGAAGGTTTATTGCTTAAATATATACATGTTCCACAACTGCTGAGTAGTACGTCTACCCTTTGTCAATCAGAAGATTTCAGTTGTGACAATCATAGGACTGTAGATCACAAAACAGAACGAAAATTAGAAACAAAGCAGAGTCTATGCTGTCAACATGTGATGTAACTGCAAATCAAGGTAAATTAGGACCTACGAGTGATTTAAAAAAAAACAAGAAACATCCATTACTGTTTCACCATCAGGTTTCAGTATTGATCCAGCTAAATGGGAAATAAATGCAGATCTGATTCATTACTTCACCCAAAATAAGCCATCTCAAAATTTGGAATCCAATTTGAAATCAATGTCTAAACAGTTTGGCAAAAAAGTAAGATATGCAAAAAAATATTTTTTTTACAGGAAAATGAATAATGGCAAGGTATTTCAAAGAGACTGGATAATATTCTCAGAATGCACAGCCAAAGTGTACTGTTATGTGCGTGTGTTATTTAAAAGTGGCTTTAATGAGTTATCTAATTAGTTTCAAACTGGATTTGATGACTGGAAAAATATAAACCTAGCCAAATTCTCCAACGACTGTATAAACCACCAAGACAGGCACAGAAAGCTGAACGTGAAACACTCCACAGCTAAGGCAGATGAGATTTTTAAGATTTATTGCAAACCCAGCGAGTATACGAAAAACTCCACAGAAAATACAAATGACAGTGCACAGTTGTTAAGCGCTTTCATCTGACAGTACGCAGACTTCATCAGAACAACAACCATTAAAACCAAGTCATTTAAATAAGCTAATTTGGCACCAAAACATCATGCCAATAAATACTTTAGATAATTAAACCTATATTAAATAGATTGTGTGTATATACATTAATAAATACATAATTAATACCATGATAAATTGTATACATGTGTATAGATATATTGATTTTGCTAAAATAATAATAAATACATGAATAAAACCATGGTGAATTATATACATATATATTGATATAATGATTTTGCAAATATGATAAAAGAATATAAAATTGTATAAAATTATATAAAATTATTTATCAAAGTTATTTATCAAAATTAATATAGCATTTACTTGGATAACCTACCTACATAACATAATACTAACCCAACATCCCAGTATAAATATATATATATATATATATAAGAGCAAATAAACATCTCACTCTCACATAACAGTGACTAGCCCAAACTTAAAAAAGGTTTAATGCTTATAAAATCATTTATACCTGGAAGTCTAGTGGCATCCGTAAGAATCTGCCATTTGCTCTCCTTCATAGTCAGTGATGTTTTAAAATTGCCACCTTGTACTGTAACATCAACCTGATCCACAATTGCAAATTTAAATTGATGCTTGTCACCACTATTCATGATATGCTTATATATAGCATTTTTCTTGTTTTTGGATTTAATAGAATAACTGTGGTCATATATCCGTTGTCTCAATTGTCTCTCTGTTTTTCCTATGTAGAACGCTGGACACGAACTACAAGTTGCAATATAAACCACATATTTCATATGACAATTGCCTGCCATACTCCTTATTGATGTTCTATTAAAATTATCCAATTTAAATCTAAAATTATGTATTTATTAATGTATATACATATAATCTATTTAATATAGGTTTAATTATCTAAAGTATTTATTGGCATGATGTTTTGGTGCCAAATTAGCTTATTTAAATGACTTTGTTTTAATGGTTGTTCTTCTGATGAAGTCTGAGTACTGTCAGATGAAAGCGCTTAACAACTGTGCACTGTTGTTTGTATTTTCTGTGGAGTTTTTCGTAAACTCGCTGGGTTTGCAATAAATCTTAAAAATCTCATTTGCCTTAGCTGTAGAGTGTTTCACGTTCAGCTTTCTATGACTGGAAAAATGCAAATGCAAGGATCATGTCCCATGAAAAATAAAAAAAAAATCTCACTGCAATATCTACAATGCTACAATGCCACAATGCCAGCAGTCTTTACAAACTGATAGAGAATTGCAAATGGAAAAGCAAAAATTAAGTAATTACTGGACTGATGTTTTAAGAAAGGTTAGTTGTTGTGGTTAAATTCTTGGCAGAAAGAGGTTTCGGTTTTCATGGCCATAATGGACTTCATAACAATCCTAATAATGGCAACTTCCTTGGGTGCATTAATCTTTTGTCAGAGTTTACTCATCTTCTCAAAGAATGCATAAAAAAGATATGGAAATTCAGGCAGAGGAAATATTCGGTACTTATCTTTGACCACATATGAAGAATTTATAAATGTATTATAATCAAAAGTGTTGACGTAAATCAAATCTCAAATTAATGAAGCAAAATATTTTGTAGTGAGTATAGATTCATCCCCAGATATAAGTTATACAAATCAATTGTCAGTCATTACCTGTTATGTATCAAAAGATGGTGAAGTACATGAATGCTTCTTAATGTTTGTTCCCATTGGAAAACATAGTGCTAAATATCTTTTTGACACAGTAGCATCTACATTTGGCAAATATGGAATAGACATAGCAAATTGTAGATCTCACTAATATGACAATCCCAGTAACATGAGTGGGATATATTCTGGACTGGCAGTATGGCTTCCATGTGCTGCTCACAACCTAAATTTATTAGGGATCATGTCTGCAGAAAGCTATTTGGCCATCATTAATTTTTTTAGCTTTTTGCAGTCGCTCTACACATTCTTTACAGCCTCAACATAAAGATGTCTAAACTAATATGATGAAAAATGCAGTTTCAATTAAAAATCTATCACATACAAGATCATCATCTCAATATGATACTGTCAGATCACTGAAGATAAATTACAACCAGATCTGTGCAACACTACTTGATATCTCAGAATGTGAAAAACAAAAACTGACAGTGGTTCATGAAGCAAAAGATTTGATAAACAAGCTAAATAACTTAGAAATAACATTAATGACAGTAATTTGGGAAGATATTCTAAAAATATTGATAGAATAAATAAAGCACTTCAGAAACCTGTTAATGAGTTGGGCACAATTGTAAAATTATATGCTGAACGTCTGGATTATTTAGTTGAGGTTTGAGCCAGGGATAAATTTGATGACTTTGAAGAAATGACAAAAGACCTTGTTAAAACCTCTGATTATAGACACTGCAAAGACCAAAAATCAAAAAAGAAAGATCGTTTGAAGAAACACCAGAGGAATTGGTACAAGAATTGACTGCAAAAGATGCATTTCAAATTAACATTTTTTATCGTATTCTAGATGTACTAGTTACAGAAATGGCAAAGCAGTGTGCAGCATACAGCATGATTTGCATGATATTGATACCATGCAATAAATAATATTTTTATTTTATTTATTTATTTTACATTTGTTGACCGGGCTAGTCCAGCTGGATTTATGTCCATTTTCAGTGGAGGCCCGGGGAGAAAAACTCCAGCGGTTTTTACAAGTTTGCACAGAAATAGGCATAATAAGATAACATTTATAAAACAGAGTAAGTTAATACATGTAATACACAAATATGAATAAGATTGAAACAGAGAGAAAAGATAAAATGTCTTTTCAAACAAGGAATAATAGAGATTTTTTATTTTTTTTTTGTCATACTGTATATATGAGATAACATATGCTTACAAAGATTAAAGGTGGTTGAGTAGGATATGTATAGAAAAGGTTATGGTGGTAAGGGGGTTAGTCGGGGTTTGTGCAAGGACAAAGCCATTGTGCTTTTAAGTGACTTCTTAGTTGATTTCTAAAGAGAGGTAATGATGAGAGAGATGTCAGTTTTGTGGGAAGTTTGTTCCAAATTGTCCCCACAGAGTTTGTGAAGAGAGAATCTCCTGCCTTGTTGTGGGATTTCTGGGTTGTAACTAGTAGTTTATTTGCTGAGCGCAAGTTTGAAAGGTTTGTATAGGGGGAGATGAGGCTAGTGAGAATAGGAGTATTAGTAGGCTGGTATAGAATTTTATGTGTGATTGAGAGTTGTTGAAATTTTAGTTGGTTATTTAGTTCAAGCCATCCTAGACGTTTTAGGTTTAGACAGTGATGTGTTCTGAATGAGGACCCAGTAGCAAAACTGGCAATGTTGTTATATGAAGTGGACAATTTGTTTAGGTTGCTTTTGGAAAGATTAGTGAAAATTGGGGAGGCATAGAAGACAGTGGAGCTCAGATGGGTTTGGGCAACAGTAGTTCTGGCTTCAGGGGTAAGAAAAGGTTTTATCCTATATAAGGATCCCAGTTTTTTGTTTACAGTTTTGATGGTGGCATTAATGTGCATGTCTAAGTTGAGGTTGTAGTCAATCAGTACACCTAAGAGTTTTGTAGTTGTGTCGGGAGCTATGATTGCCCCATCGATGGAGGTAATAGAGAAGTGTAATGGGCTGGATTTGTTAGTTGGTGTAAATAGTAATAGTTTGTTTTTTTTGGCATTGAGGAGGAGGTGATGTTCTTGGAACCAATTTTCTACTTGGTTGAAAACTGATTGGGTGATATCATGGAGCTCAGATGAAGTGGTTGCTTTACAGATGAGAGTGAAGTCATCTGCGTATTGTATGCAGATGGGTAGAGGAAGATTAGTAGAAAGGTTGTTAATGAAAATGGAGAAGAGTAGAGGTCCCAGGATAGAGCCTTGTGGGACACCCAGAGTAATTGGGAGATGTTTGGATAAGTTACTATCCCAGAGGACAACCTGTTGTCTATTATGCATGTAGGATTTGAACCATTGGAATGCTAGTGTGTCAAGAGAGAAAGAGTTGAGTATATTAAGTAGTAATTGATGGTTGACCATATCAAAAGCTTTAGAGAGATCAATGAACAGAGCAGAGGAGAGCATGTTATTGTTACGTTGTTTATTAATGCAGTCTGTGAAGGATAGGAGAGCAGTGGTGGTACTGTGGAATGGTCTGAAACCATGTTGACAGTCAGCTAGAAGGTTATATTGGAGAATGTGGTCTAGAAATTGTTTGTGGATACATTTTTCCATAATTTTGGCTAGTGGAGATAGTAGTGCAATAGGTCGAAAGTTGGAGAGTTCAGTTGAGTTCCTTCCTTTATGAAGTGGGAGTATGTGAGAGATTTTCCATAATGAAGGGACAGAGCCTTCAGTTATGGTTCTATTAATTAGAATAGAGATTGGGTAGGCCAGAGGTTTAGCAGCAATTTGAAGGTATTCAGGTGGTTGGAGATCAGCTGAGGCTGTACATGGTTTGAGTTTATGATGTAGTCTATAGATGAGGGCTGTAGGAATAGGTTTTAAGTGAAATGTAGGTGGTAAGGTAGTGTGGGGGGAGGTAGGGTGGGGTTGAGAGGTGGTAGGGAGTTAGCTAGAGATTGGACAGTTTCAGTAAAAAAGCAGTTGAAAGCATCAGCAATCTCCTTGGGAGAGTTGTGGGAGAGAGTAGATGGGGTAGGAGTTTTGAAGTGTCCTGGATGTAAGAGTTTATTTATGCTAGACCAGAATCTTTGGGGTTGACTATGGTGATTTTGTTGTAGCTTGAAGAAATAGTTCTTTTTATCCTGTAATATTGATTTTTTGGTGGCATTTCTTAGTTGTCTGAAATGCTGCTGATCAATAGGGTCTTTAGTGTGTCTTCATTTGGACCAGATTTTGTTTCTTTGTAGGATTTGTTGTCTGGTCTCTTTAGTGAGCCATGGAGTTGCTTTGCATCTAGTTCTTATGGAATGTGAGGGGGCATGGAATTCTATAATCTGTAGAAATTTGGTGTTAAAGTGGGATACTGCTTCGTCAATGGGCAGGTGCTTTAAGGGTGACCAGTCACAGGCTGGTAGCTCCGCCTGAAAATTGGCTGGATTAAATTTATTTTTGTTGCGAGTGATTTTAAAGGTTGGTTCATTTGAAATATAGGTTTTTTTGTCTGGATATGTAGGTTAGTGAGTGGTCACTAATATCATCAGGAAGGACACATACTTTGTAGGAGACAGGGTGACAATTTATTAAGATCCAGTCTAATATACTTTCTTTTTTGGTGGGTTTATGGATTCTAGTGGGGGTGGTAATAGTTTGAGAGAAGCCGTAAAGGTTTATTTGGGTTGGTGTATTTAGTGTGGTACAGGAGTACCAGTCTATATTAAAATCACCAAGTACTATTGTTTCTTGAGGGAAGGATGTAGACAGCCAGCTGAGAATACTTTCTATGATGCTAATGTTGCTGCCTGGGGGTATGTAGGAGCATATTAAGTTAATGGATTTGGTATTGTTGAGTTGGAGTTTGGTGATAAGAATTTCTACCTTGGTTATTACAGGGGATTGTACCAGTATTGGAGTGACCTGTAAATGAGATTTGTATAATATTGCTATACCACCACCTTTTTTAGCAGTTCGGTCTAGCCACAGTATGTTGTATCCAGGTGGGAGTATTTCAGTATCTTTTGTAGTAGGTTTAAGCCAGGTTTCAGTTAAGCATAAGATATCAAATGAGTGAGTTTCAAGTAGAGCATCTAGTTGGCTTACTTTGCTGTTAACACTCCTAATGTTTAGATGAGCTATGAGTACTGAATTTGTGGGAGTGTAGGGTGGGGTTGGTTGTCCTAGGGTGTTGTTGTATGGTCCTGGGTTAGGATGAATGTCCCCGTGAAGGAGAGGATATGTGAGAGGATAATATGCATGTTTCAGAGATTTAGTATAAATAAGTTGTATTTTTCTAAATTGTGTGCATTTAAAATGGGATACTCTGTGGTATTTAGGTGATAGTGTGAGGTAGATGTTATATTAGAGTGGTTAAGGATTTTGAGATTTACTGTTAATGTTTTTGATCTGATATTGAATTATACCTTCGGTTTCCTTTCAGACAGATGTCTAACAAAAGATGAATTTAAACTGAAAGCCAGAGACTTAGTTAATATCTATTCATAAGACTTGGAAGAAGAGTTTGCTGATGAATTTCTTATGTTTTCATCGTTGTACAAGGATAACAAGTCAGTAGTTGAAGTGACTCAGCTGATACAATCCCAAATAAAAGATAAACTTGTTACAAGTTTTCCAAATGTACATATTGCATTGAGGATTTATTTGTCAATAACTGGAACAAATGCAGAAGGAGAAAGATCATTTTCTAAACTTAAGCAAATTAAGAATTATATGCACTCAACTATGAGCCAGGATTGCCTATCAACGTTGGCTCTTTAGTGTACTGAAATTGACATTACTCATGATATGGACTCTGAGGATATTATTAAAGAGTTTGCTGAAAAGAAAAGTCAAAGAAAGAATATTTCTTAGCAAATATCTATTAATTTTTAATTGTTGGTTCTGTAATGTAATTTTGAAATTTAGATAAATTAGATTTCTGCCTTGTACTCTTTTTTTCTTATTAATTTCTTTTTTTCAATTTGTTTGCCTCCTTCATAGGCCCTAGAAATTTTGTAGGTCCTAGGCTCTGTGCCTACAGTGCCTAATGGGAAATCCGGACCCACCCCCCATGCCTTCTGCATCTCTGGATTTATCACCACTTCCCTTTGCATTCCTGTGCCCACTATATGTGTGTTTCTGGGAACTTGGAACCATCTCTACCCTCCTACCTCAGGCACACTTCCACTACTTCCTAACACAGCACATATCTCTGCTCATGTGTATCCTAGAGTTACAAAACTAGATCTACACACAAGCACTGCCAGCTATGCACTCAATTTCATAACAGCTCCCTTAAAGGCTTGTGCTCGCTCAGAGTTTACTACACCTGCTCATACATTATTGTGGCCACAAGCTGGTCAGACATGATCCTCATGTGTCTCCATACCATGGCCACAATGATAAATTGTGCATACTCACTGGGCTGCATGCATTGTTACTGACCCTCGGAGTTCATTGCACAGGCATAGTAAATTATCCTGACTCACCTGCAATTGCAAATATAGTGTTCCTAAAGCGCAGGGTGTTGCAAATCTTCTTTTCTGGAAACCCTTGCCTTACATGTTTTACCACATCATTTGAAAATAAGTGGAAGATCAACCATTGGAAACTACAGTTCGAAGTGAATGTCACACAGATTACAGTAGGTGTGGTATCAATCATCATGGAAATAGAACAGTAGATGTTCACAAAAAATGTGATAAGATTTAGCCTATGACGGCTAAATTAAGGCATAAAGAAAGCTTTGTGTACAGCTGTGGAGAAAATAAATGCAATGCAGGAAAAATAAGATGACCATGTGAAACCATTTGGGTTTGTAATAAGTTATGAGGATATTTAATGAAAAAGAGGGAAACACATGAAAATGAAGTGACAACAGCATCATTAATGCTGAGGGCCAATGCTAAGAAAGGTTAATTACTATAACACCATCTCAAAAGAGAATTACGCAAGAAATCTGAAATAGGAAACATTAGTAGACAGTATCAGTATACAAAGAAACAAGTATTGCAATTATATTACAATGAAGAAAAATAAAACTTTCCAAAAAAAATTTGAAAATGAATTAGGTTTCTGTTAACCCCGATGTATGAAATCCTGAAAAAAGAAAAGAGATGGGAGTTTTAAGTTGTAAACAGCACAAACTAGACAGAGAGCATCAATCAAAGGGAGGGAATTAGCATACAGATACCCTTAGCAGATATTCCACCAGTTAAGCATATAACAAGTTGTGGAAAACTCAGAAAGATCATAAAAACATGCATAAATAAATGAATAAATGAATGAATGAATGAATGAATAAATAAACAAATAAATAAATAATGGGGGGAAAAAAGAAAAAGGAGTACAGGGATCAAGGAAATGTGTATAATGAAGAAAGCATTGATAAAGTAAATGAAATAAAAATACATATGGGCTAGGGCTACTAACAAATCTGCTACTGATGAGAGTGGAAAAATGCACAAAATTTCACCAACTGATAAGTAAGTCACGCAACATGACAACTGCATATAGGTGACTGAATATATTCAGATATAAATTTCTTCTTGGCAAGCTCTGTGAGTGATGCAAAGATTGAAAATGCTGAGGCAGAACTGTAAGGATTATTTGCCTTAAATAACATACTGTACATCATATTACATTTTAGGGTTAATAGCGTATGGAAAAGGAAGACATGGACTTTTGAAGTTCCAGTTTATAATTGTTAACTGAAATCAGGAACAGCGTGAACAGGTCATAGTTGCTTCTATACACTATCAATAAAAGTTAGCAGTCTAGCAGTTCAGGAGATATAAAGGGCAAATGCGTATCAAATAAAGTCATTCCAAACAAAGTGGTACATATGGACAATACAATACATTGTGGAAACAAAACAAATTTCCATACTGACAATGGGTTTAGTTAAATCATGCTGGACTAAGTGTTTTGGCCCAAAATATCAGGAATTGTATGAAGTAATGTAGGGAGATTAATGAGAAATAAACAAGAATGTTTTGTTTCTTTGATTTAGTAGCAGGAAAAAGACCAAAGGAATTCTGACGTTTGTGGAAAAACACACTACTATTAAAAGAAATGTGAATAGGAGGATAAGCTCAGAAATGAGATAGTAGTATAACGACTTTGAGAGAGGTGTAGCCAAATAGGTTTGACTACAGTATGAAGATAGAAGGTTATAGCACTATAAAGACACTGAGGAAGGAAGCATGTGGAAAGAGAGTGATGAATGCTAAGAATGATAAAATAATATAATAATTAAATAGATGTAATAGATTAAATAAATGCACAGTGTTTTAGCAGTCTTTTTGCAGTATTTCAACTTGCAGTTCTCTTTTTCTCTTTTTTGTTTTTTGTTTAGGCTGCTCCATTGTGTCTTCTGTGTATCTTGATTTTGTCCACATGGAGTTTTACTGGGTGCTCCTGTTTACCCCAACATCCCAAAGACTGACTATCAGGCATACACAATATATTATAAACTGCCCAATTCTGCATTTATGTCCTGTAATGGTGTCAGTGCTACTTTGCACCTTTTGCTTAAAGTGGTTATCACAGAATGAATGAATGTTTCGTGAATGAATGAGTGAATGAATGAATGAATGCATTAATTAATATTGTGGAGCTAGTTATAGACATAATTAAAACAAATTACTTGATTGTTCCTATTCAAGGTGGTCCAAAAATTGTCATTAGTTTCTGTTGTACAAAACAACAGATGAATCACTTGGTTGTTTACAGAGACTAGTGAGTTTTTTTTATTCTCTATTTATCAAAACAAGATACTAATATTATGGAATTTAACTTTTTTTTTACAATTGGTTGATACCTTTACAGTGTAAATCAGTGGCTTTTTCAGTATTCCAAAATATAACACAGGAGTAAACATTTAAACAAGTGGAAGGGCAGTAGACATCTTGAATGTAGGGCTTTTATTCAAAGAAGTAGGAACGCTACTATCAGTTGATTAATGCTGTTTGGAGCCTGCTTGTTAGAAATGTGTCAGCTTGGGTGGGGTGATCAGATGTGCCTTTACAAACTCATGATCAAACCAGAGCAGTGCTGCTAAAGAGAAGTTCAAGATATGAAAGAGTAGTCTTCTGTAAGAGAGATCTGAAAATGAATTTGTTCAAGTGTCTGGCTTGAAAGCTGCTTTGAGAAATTTCTTGACTTATGACTTTATCCTAAATATATGTAGTACATATGACGTACTGCATTCTGAAAAGAAGAATGAGAAAAAAATAAATAAAAGAAAGATGAGTAAGAAGAAAAAGAAATGAAACAGTAAAGGAAAAAAATAAGGAAAAAGACAAAAAACTCAAAGAGCCACCAGATCCATGATTCTCTTTTCATCCCTCTTGCTTCATTATATAGAGGATACCAACTGGCAGTGGGCAAGGGATACAGGCTTTGTGCTATAGGCTGAACTTTGTCATTGTGTGACAAAAAATATACACAGTGTTCCATGCTTATTCCTGCCAGAATTATAAACATATTATACAATGAATATACTCTGCATGAAGCAGGCCTTTGAGTTTGAGTGAGATGGATAAAATAGAGATGTGTTTTTCCTACAGGCTCCATTTTTTAATATAGTAAATTAAATCATTTTACAAAAGTAATTCATAAAATATTTTAAATAAGGTTATTATATAGTTAGGTGGAAGTTTCACATTTTATGTACACCAATACTGTTACTAATTGTTTTAATACTGCTTACTTTGAATAAATAGCTGTGCCTTTTATGAATAATATTGTTTGGCTTTTAATAGCTGAAAACTTTATATGTAATATTCACTTGGCTGTTTAAGAATTTAATAAAGAGATACCCTTCCATTTAATTAGTTGAAATATCAACAACTGTAAACCTGAATTGTTCTGTACTATTTTTATGTGAAAATGAATTCCTTTTTTCCCTCATAAGTACAAAGAAATGGTTCCCTTTGACATTTGATATATTGAGATCATGGTTGTATAACCATTAGATTAAGTTAATATATTATATTACTCACAAAGTAACTTATGATTACTAGAAGAAAACAAAAGATAAGAACAGTGAGCGTGATTGGGAGCTAGCCAGTAAAGATATGTTCAGAGAACATAGCAAGAAAAGCAGTGGGAAGTAAGCAGATAATCTCAGCTAACCTGAAAATCTTTAAAAGAAGACATATAAAATATGATATTGAAAGCAAGGTTGAGGATAAACATACTGCAGGTATTATAAGTAGTGTGAGTATTGACAGCAGTGAAAGCACTACAAGGTGATAATTACAAAAAAAGATTTGTCAGTAGGTGATTGTGTAACTGATGAGAAAGGATATAGTCAAGAAGTGTAAAATGAAGAAAAAATACAGACAGAAAGTTGAATATAAAATAAATTGCACAACTATTTGTATAGGAAATAAAGCAAGAGGAAAGAAATCTAAAGCGTGGGGGGACAGTGACAGTGTTGTTACAATTTCTAGCTGAAGGGAAAATGAAAATTCAGAGACAGGAAAACCAGAGGTGATTTCCATAAATCGGGAGACTAGTTCAAACTTCAATGGATAGAAGATTTCTTAAAAAAGGTAAAGCAATTCTAATGTCATTTTTTTTGGATCAGGAGCTAACTCAGAATGAATGTTGGGGAGTAGTCATTGTCTCCTTTTTAAAAATGTGTAAATTAGTAGAGACAATAATGAAAAAATATAGACTGAAACTATTTTTATCTGCAGGGATATCAAAATCTAATGAAAATACTGCAAAGAAATTTATACTTGAGTAGTGGCTTATTATTTTCAGGGAACTAGAAAACCTAAAAGATGAGCTGCACATTAGAACACATGCTCAAAGACCAGGTGGTATTTATGCATGGTCGTGATCTACAATCAAATAGTAAGTATCATGAGAAAGCAAGATAGACCTACAGCATACACAAACCTTATCCCGCATTACCAGCCTTATGGGAGAAATGGACATCGGGATGTTAAACAAGTATCTCTAATCTTATGACAATACAGGGTTGCAAAATATTGGCTTATTTATAGTTGCAGAGAGTAGAAGGACAATGGGTAATGCTAGTAACGATGTGTATGTTACTAAAAAGGGTGAAATGTATAAGAGCAGAAGTATGAGGATAAAACATGCACATCAGAACACAACACATCCATGATAAAATGTATTTGCAAGTAACTTAATCCTTTATTTTAGCAGTCCCTTGAATAACTCTTGAGAATGTTTATATACATATTGTAGAATTTATTGCCATGGGGGTAACATTAATGTTTTGAATTGTCTCCATATGAAGCTCTCTAGAAATTTCGGGTATGCCTTTCCAGTTTATAATCACCTCATTATTTTTGGTGAGGGTGCTGTAAGTTCTCTAACTATTCTTTAATTACATATACGTTGGAGAATTCCCAAGATTGTTTTTAATCTTACACAGTTGCTATTTTTTGGACATTTTTATCCCAAGCCTAATATTTTGTAGTCCAGTTGTCCATTTTATTCAGTTCAATGACAAAATAATTGTAAGTTGACAGGTGCATCCATATTTTTAGTGGTATGTTTCAGAGTTGATTGATGGGTAGCAGATCAAAATTATAAAAGGACAGGTAAACTGCATAACATTTTTGTACAGAAATATGTTCCCTAAAGCTAAAACTAGGGCTCACATCCCTCTCTCAGGTATATAAAGATGGAATTACTTAAATTTGTCAAATACCATTTATGTCAATGTGCAGAGTTTTGAAATAAACTGATTGCCATTATGCATGTCGATACTCTACTATGCATGCACCATGAATTAATCCTGGCACATGCAAAACTTAAAAAAAAAATGCACACCACTGCTAATTCTATTGTCTAACTCTGAGATAGCACAATTCCTAGGATAAAGTGTATATTCTCCTACCCAGGGATTGTCAGACTCATGGGTCTACTTTAAAACATTGATTTACTAGAATGTCAACTTTCACATTATTGAGACAACAACGCTGAAACTGCAGAATCCTGAACTCCCGGAATGTCACAATTTCACTCTGGAAAACTAGCCACTGGGCCACCATGGTGAGCTTTGTCCTGTTTTCCACTGTAGTGCGATCTCGGAGTTGCTATATTTAGTTAGTTGTGGCCCAGTGGATATTTTCCTGGAGTGAAATTGTGACATTCCAGGAGTTTGGTATTCTGAAGTTTCAGCATTGTCGTCTCAATGATGTGAAAGTCAATGTTTCAGTGAGTCAATGTTTTAAAGTAGAGCCAGTCTCACATACCTGTTGACTATCTGTTTAGTCGACCAATCTGTGTTAATTAAACAGATGTACTTCTAAACATTGAAGTACACAAATCTCAAACCACTAAAGATCGATCCTTAAATACTGAAAACAAAACAGTGACAAATTAAAACAATTGGGGGCTATGCCCCCCCCCACACACACACACCCTGCTTTTTATATATACCAACTCTGAGATTGCTCTGCAGTGGAGAAAGGTCAATTTCCCTGACACCCACTGTACACTATCCTGCATGGATTAAACACTGCAGAAGCAATCAAATGAATTTTAATCACTCCTGCTAGAGTTAAAGACATTCAAGATTGCAAACGTATGATTATATGGGGTGTTTCCTACTACATGGATGTTGACCAAAGTCATTCAACAAAATTGCCAGGACCGATAAATATATATCCTCAGAATAGCAACTTCATGAATATATATGACTAATTACACTGATGATATTTAGTTGACAAAAGAAATCAAATCCCAGAAAGATAGAACTGAAATCTAACAGTTTTATCGAAAATAAAATAGTGGCCTATGGAAAGCTGTATTTTGTTAAGTAGGAAAAAGGTGAATAAACATCTCCTGTGTAGCAGCCTAACTTGTCAAATGTATTCTCTCATGAAAAGTATGTGAGTATTGTTAACAATGCTGTTAAGATAAAAAATTTGATATTGACTGTATGGTGTCATCTTCCAGTAAGAAAACTGAAATATAATTGAACTCAACAAAATCAGTTTAAATTCACAGAGTAAACAACAGGCCTTATATGTGTGCCCATGAAAAGAGATAGGAGGCAGAACATATGCAGTCACTGCAAAATAGAAGATTTAAGGAAAACTGAAAACTGATTTTCACATTCCTTGAGAATAGTTATGCAACTAAAGGTTTAAACATTTAAACATCTTTGACAGACTCAGCTGGTAAGTAGAAAGGACTCAAAATATAATGACTGCTTATAAAACTATATATAAAAAAAGTTTAACTAAAGGGTTGTGGAATGATGGAATGCAATATAAAAAGGAGTTAAGCCCTACAGATAACTTTAAATATTTCAGAAGGACATTGGACAATTACATGAGTGAAGATGTTTAGTCAGATGTGACTGGACACAGTGGCATGTTTGCATCATTGGTGTTATTTTTCCATGTCAGTCATTTCATGCATGCATGTGAGTCTGTGCAGCATATGATGTAGTATTAATCCTAAAAATCATAAACCATGTCTACTAAGCTTTGGTATCTATGGAAACAAACAAATCTATACTTCATCAGCAACTTACACTCACAAGGTTATAGACTCATCACAACTGTAAATATAAGAAACACAAATAGACTAGCTTAGATGTTATTCCAATCCATACATGATGCATGATTCTAAAACCTGTTTTACACAGTATTGTGTCTGAAGGATGCAATACAACTATTAGTAGGAAAAATATGTTTCTAAACTATAAGGACATTAGCTAGAAACTAGTTGAAGCTTATCCTGTGGTAGGCGGGTATGACTGGATAAAGTGATAATTCCATTTTTTATGGCATGTACAAACAATGTATGCATTTGTTAAATAGAATCCGCTTTAACAGCCATAAATAAGTATCATTTAATAATACCAGCACACTGTAAAAAATATAAACTAAATAACACTGACTTTGAAAAAAATAACCCATAAAACATGAAGGCAAAACACCATAAGGCATCACACTACTGTATCATAAGATGCAGTTGCTACATTTCAGATAGCTGACCACTGTTCATTTTACTAGAGATACCCTCATGCGTTTCATGAGGTAATCTTTTTTATTTTGTTTATTGAACTCATTTTTCCTCCTGCTGACTATGTGCCAGACTTTCTTTGTGCCCTTAGAAAATGGTCACACATTTTGTTCATATCACTGTTCTGACATCTCTGCTTCAAATACAGAGCTGTCACTTGCAGCCTGTTCCCAGAAGACAAAAACATGGTTTGTTGAACATCAGACACATCGTTTTTCTGGACTTGCCATGATCAAGTTCTAATCTGCAAAACTAGCATTACAGCTATTTTTACAATAGATTGACAGCCAGGAAAATTAAACAATGTTAACAGAGAATGAATATATTTATCTTACAATAATTGGAATACATATGAGTACATATCCTTCAGCTAGTCACTGCATCAGTGTTAATTCAAAAGGGAACAATGGAAATTGATAACTTTAAAAATGTTATTGCATCATACTGATGAAAATATGTATAATTTAGAACTGGAAAAACATCATTACAAAAGATTCCTATAGCTCTGAAGAAAATATTGAACTAACAATCATCATAACATGAAATGACACAGAAGAAAATAATAAAAAGGGATGTCTGTCTGTCTGTCTGTCTGTGTACACCAGGTCTACGAAGCTACACATTCCGACAGACACACACTTTACTTCTAGAGGTTGTACTAATTTATAACCATTAAATGTATAGAAATGTATAGAAATGTGAAATTAGTAGTCACGACCCTGAGACAATAGTAACATTAAATCCTTTCAGTTACCATTAGCATATAATGCTCCACAAAATAAGCTGTAAGTAGGGGGTTTCCTTCAGAAGCCAAAAGGCTCAAGATAAGTAGTTAAGCAAAAAAGGCGGGGGGGGGGGGTTAAGGACTGATATGAGAAATCATAGTGAATTAAGTAGGGTGGGGAATACTGCATCTAGACAGTGGTCTTTGAAATCATGTGGAATGCTCCTGTTTGAATTTAGGGGGTATGGCAGCAATTGGGATGCCCCTAAGTGAATCCAAATGAGTTATGCAAGCTGATCCTTCTGAATAAACAATGTTATGGGTGCATTTGGTAGCCTGATAGTAGGTGGCCACTCCAAATTATTGAGAGTATGGAGGATTGGCTA
This sequence comes from Protopterus annectens, assembly GCF_019279795.1. NCBI lineage: Eukaryota > Metazoa > Chordata > Ceratodontiformes > Protopteridae > Protopterus > Protopterus annectens. Next base: position 1,494,772,933 of record NC_056725.1, on the reverse strand, counting down.
AAATAGATTTTTAGAGTGTGGCAGGCTAGTTGCTGCACGACAGATCTAGTCCTGGGAGCCTTTAGCTAAAAGACAAAAGCCTCTGAGTAGGTCAGAATGTGATATATAAGGAAACAAGCACAAGGACAGTGAATTTTAGATAGATCAATAAATAAAATGCTTGAAAACTGAATCTGAATGTATGTAGTGATAAATTAGCAGTAAATATAATCCAATAATGTCCATAACCAGTCAGTAATTTGTTAATAAACTGGTCATATGTGGTTATTTCAGGAGGGAAGATCAAAAGGACAAAAAAGTAATATGAATTTTTTTGTGCTTAGTCCTCTAGAAATTAGACACACACACACACACACACACACACACACACACACATTTCAGTTTTTGTGTATTCATTAATCTGTAATTATTAGACATAAAAAAAAATAACATTAGTGGTCATTTTCTAATTCTACAGTCTCAGAAATGTTTGCTGCCACCAGCTTACATATAAACTGCTAACTTAAACAGCATGTAATAAAATAGTTCTCTCACAGTCCATTTTATAGATAAAGGTATATGGCAACAGATTACAAGCAGCTGTAAATCATGCAACCTAATGGTGGCATGGATCTGCAATTATCCAGTGTTTAGGTTCAGTCTCTGTTGTACCAGTGATAGAGGCATATGTCAGCATTTCTGATGAGTTATAGAGTATAATGATTTAATCCCCGACATTGCATTTCTCTACTTTAGACAGTAGAAAGTGGAAGCTATGCAGTGCACTAGTACCATATTAAGAACTAAAGGTTAGTATGTTCCTTAGAATACATTTAATCATTCCAGTTTATACTTTGCAATGAGACACACAGTTAAATGCTGGCATTAACTGTTTCCTATTCTTAGAGAGCCCTACCACAATGTTTACCTCTAAGAGGAATAGCACCACAGTGGGCTGTCTCTCTGGCCTACTGCAAATGCTAATGAGGCATTCTGGGGGAGTGGCATATGATAATTAGCCATATGCTCTTCCCCTGGAAATTCCAGAAGTAAGTGCTTTATACAGCTAAGCAGTTCATACAATAGCGCATTTATTTATTTATTTATTGACATTTGTTTATTGGAAATGTCTGAACTAAGAGTGCAATTTTTCATAGGAGGTCACGGTAGAAAGGCTCCTTAATCATACCTCTCAATTGTTCCTGATTTACAGGGACATCCCTGATTTTGACTCTGTCCCTCTTAATCCCTCCTAAAATTGGTGACTTTCAGACAATAGGTGATGAATTATAATTAATGAATAATAATAATAATTAGAGTTATTGACTTTTTTAATTTAGAGACTGTATTTTAATTCACATTCCCTTGTTCTGTTAATTTCTTAAGTTAATAGAAATAATATTTTAAAGTGTCCCTGATTGTGCTTGATTATTCTGGATTTGTCCCTGATTGGTCGAGAGCCATGTTCCTAATGATGACATCATTGACCTTATTTGCATTGTTTCATAATTTGCAGTTTCATTCATGAGAAACAATTCCATTATTCAGACATCCTTAACATCAGTTACTTAATTTACAAACGTTTGATTAAAGCAACATGTATCTGAATTCTTTATGAAAACAATTTTAAGATAAAGAGTTGGAGCAGCCCAAAAAAGGAAGGAGGGTGGAAGCATAAAGAATATAATAGAGATGAGATCATTTAGGAGTATACCACTCAACCTCATTAGCACAAGAAATCTGGACAAAGCCCAAAATAATGGGGAAACAAAGGCCCAAAAATAGTGACAGATTTTAAATGCTACTCTTTTAAATAAGTTGCTAGAATAACAGGATTTGTCTTGGCATATATATATATTTTTTTTTTGAAGGATATGAAGTCTAAAATTTAAATGTATGTCATTATTTAGTGACTTCACTCCTTAAATCAACTCAGTAATTTGCCAGAAAACCACAGATTTTATGAGGAGCAGACCAAAAACGTAAGGCAAAAATCTGGACATTGTGCAAAAGTCTGGACAGTTGAGAGGTATGAAGAAGAAGGTGTAGTTATGATAATAGTACATTATGTTTTGTGCAGCAGTGAGTTATGGTACAAATTCATATAGCTCTATTAGTACCAGTTTAACCGGGGGTGGTGCAAGTGCAGAGCCATTTATCTATCAGGTGTTGCTTCAGTTTGCATTTAAAGTCTTTCAGGTTGCAGGGTGTTCTTAAGTGAGTGGTGTGGTATTCAAGCTATTAGATTGTTAGGTTTAGTTATGGAGAGTAATGACTTGCCAGTGGAGCACAGAGGTCTCTTGCTAGTGTAAGGCTGAATGACAGAGTGAGTAGATGGGACATTTTCAGGGTAGTGCAGTAGTTTGACAGTTGTGATTAACTTGTAGTACAATAGACAATTATTTTGCTTTAGCAGTTTAGTTGTTTTACAGACAGGCCAATAGGATCTGTATTGTTGGTTGGGTGTGATTTTGTCTATTTCATCATAGCAATGTTCTTGTATGGTTGATAGAGAGGAATTGGGATTAGTTAGGATAGTAGAAGCATATAATATGGTGGGGAGTAGAAAAGAAGAGGCTATGTTTTGTCTAGCAGAGTCAGTGAGATGGTGTTTTACTCTATGGAGGCATCCTAGTTTTTGGTATGTTTTTATTTTGGCATGCTGAAAGTGGAGGTCAAATTTCAGGTTGTCATCTATAATCACACTTGTACCTTGGTGTGCCTTGTGTACCTTGCAGCTTGGCTATGTAAATCCTTTCCAAAAGCTGTGGAAATTAACCTAGCCAAAAGCTTGCATTCAACCATTACTTTCACCCGGAAGATCACATTAGAAGTAAGTGCCAGGCACTTTAGTGTAATGTTGGGGAGACTGTATGTGTGAGTGTGTGGTTGTGAGTGTGTGTGTATATGCAAAAGTATGAGTGTGTCAGGTGTGTATATCTGTGAGTTTGTGACTCATACCTCTCAACTACTCTGCATCTGGTGGAGTGCACTGATTTTAATTAGCTAATCCATGTCCACACCACTGCTCAGGTTAGACATGACACAGCCACAATTTCTTCTTTTTCATTGGCTTGATTACCGATCCAATGAAAGAGAAGTTTCCTGGAGCTTGTTACAGTCAAAATGGACTGATAAGAGGACATTCCTGCAGTCTTTCTTAACAACAATGCATTTTTTTTTTTATAAAAGCTAGTATTGCTCCATGCTAAAAATATTGCTATGTTAAGTGTGGTTCTTTCTGTGAATATATTAAGTAATTAATTCACGGTGTTTGTAACTGTGTGTGTGTGTGTGTGTGTGTGTGTGTGTGTGTGTGTGCGTGCGTGCGTGCGTGTGTGTGTGTGTGTGTGTGTGTGTGTGTGTGCACATGCGCGCATGTGTGCACATGTGTGTGAGACTAATTGAGTAATTGTGTGCCTGGAAGAGGAAGTAACTCGACCTCTTAATTGTTCCACTTTTGCAATAGAGCATCCCTGAATTTGCCTTCATGTTTTACTTTGTACCACATAAAAGGAGGATTATAGTTGGTCAATAATGGCAGTCATTAAGAGTTTCATACTTCATATTGTGTGGAAATCGCATGTCATTGCAAAACCTGTCAACTTTTTACCTTAGTCAGAAACATTTCTCTGTTAGTAAAAAGGATTATCTGCATCCTGTAGTAACGTATTTAAGGTTTAATCCCTTCTGCTTTTATTTGCCTACTGTGGGACTTTGAGTATGTCAGTTACAGAAGTAGTCACATATTCCCTTATATTTTTTGTGTGTGTGTGTGTGTGGGGGGGGGGGGGGCTATTTAGCCTTTATTATTTTTGGATTTTGCGCAGAATTCTTGAGAAGAGAATTTGAAAGATAGTTTGGTATCTTCCTGGTAAAACTAAGGGGGGAATTAAATAAAGCCTATATGGACTTATTTTCCATGTAGGCATAGTGGCACAGTGCTTACATGGAAGTAAGCAGATGTGAATTCCAGTAAATGTAACTGAGGGGTGTGCACAAGTGTGCGAACACGGAAGTATCCATGGCATATAAATCATCTCATAAGCAGTTGAAATGCATGCAAATGAGGGTGGTAGATTGATCCAGGAAGCAGATATGCAGTCCTGCAGACCCCATGTTGGTGTCTGTAATGTAATGTAATAAATTCCGTGTACAGGAAACAAAAATGAAACCAGGGGCCTGCAAAAGTATACATAGAGTGTCAGAAATTGCATAGCAGACAGAGATATGTGCAAAACTATCCACTGTGTGTCCAAAACCGTATGGAAAATAATGTAAAATATTTTTTTTTTTTAATACTCTGGGTATGTTTGCATGGCGTGCTGCAGTAAGCAAACATGCTTTTATGGAAAAAAATATAAAAAGACTGTAAAAACCAGAATTTGTGAGTATGTAACAGTAATGCATTATAGGATGGTGTGTGGAGTATGCACAATGTTACCCAGCTGTGGTTGCTAATGAAGCAGTGCCTAGAAGCATGTGGTTTCCAGGTTTTATGCACAGATCTGTATGCAAATGAGCTGGGGTTACTAACTATCACAAATGGGTATCCATGTCCACAGATCCCATCCATGTAGGCAGAGAACTAATGTTGGTGTCCAATGAAGAGGTAGCTGACATCAAAAGGGAATGTATTCACATTATTTTAAGCTCATTGGAGCTCAATGATGTGTGTTTGCTTGGCGTGCCACTCTGCCCAGTAGGGGGTGAGTGTCCTGTGACTGCTAAGCTTTGTTTACCTTTGGGGTGCATGTTTCAGCATGTTTGAGTGTGTTTGCATGGTGTACAGCAGTGCTGAGCATGTCTGTCAATGGGGGTGTGTCTATTGACTGCTGAGCACTGTTTACCTTCCCAGCACGGGTATGAGCAGCACGCCGCAGTGCTCAGCAAGGAAGACTGTCAGAAAAGATTGTCTGAGAAAGCCAATGATTTATTAATTACTGATGAGCCATGTTTTACTTAAACAGGGCCATTAAAACCCCTAAATGATGTACTTGGCAGGTGGAATGCATCACAGGTAGCCAATCACACAGGCTACACCTTCAGCAGAACACTATAAAGTATGCACACACCCTACAATCTTATTTTTTCCCCATATTCTCACCATTGGAGTACATATATGGGAATTTTAACTGAGAAAATAATAGAGGCTGCTGCAGATGTGCTACATTTGTATGTGTTAGATGCTGAAGTCAATGCTGCTGTTGTTGCTGCTGCTGACAATAGGCCTAGGCAGAGAAAGAGAAAAGTATTCAGGTCCAGGATAACCTTCCAGGAGCTACATGATCTGGAGATTGTAGAGCGCTACAGGATGGACAAGGACATACTATAAGAACTCACTGAGCTCTGCCAACCTCAACTCAGACCCAGAGACAACAGAGAATAATCCATCCCAGTGGATCCAAAGGAATGTGTAGCCCTTAGGATACTAGCTACAGGTACTTTCCAAAGACCAACTGGGGATATGATAGTGGTCTCACAGGCATCTGCTTCCAGAGTACTCCACAGGTTCCTGGATGCCATGCTACCACATGTCAGTGAGCACATTTATTTTCCCCCCACCCCTGAGAAGAAGGGCAGCAGTATGCAACTCTTCTATCATGTACCATACCACCCTGAGGTACTGGGTGCCATATATTGCACTCATGTACACTTCAAGGCACCACCTGGGGAGGAGGGTAGAATCTACATCAACCACAAGGGGTTTCACTTCATCAACTTCCAGGTCATGTGCAATGCCCAGGGCATTATCCTCTATGTGTGTGCTGGCAGCTATGGCAGTTATCACAACTTTCATAGCTGGCATTCATCACAGCTGTACCAGATATTTGCTAGGGGGGAATCTCACAAGGCCATTTACTGGGGGATGCTGGCTGCACACTGGAACCGTGGATGATGATACCCATCAGAAATGCATACACACCCAACCGAAGAACATTATAATGAAGCACATGCACAAACTAGGAACATCAGAGAGCCTGTGTTTGGGATGTTGAAGATATGGTTCCTGTGATATGAAATATCTGGTGGAGCCCTGCAGTACTCTCCAGCCACATGTGCACAGATGTTCACAGTATATGCCATGCTTCACAATATGATCCTGCGGAAACAGCTGCAGCAGGATCAGCAAAGAGAAGGGATACACAGCCCCCCACCACTGCCTAGGTCACCATAGCTGTACCCACAAGGGGACTTAGAGGAGGAACCCCCTGAGGCTGTCCTTCTAAGCAGACATAGGCATGCCCAATATGCCCTGGCCTTGACCAAAAAGCAACACATAGCACATGCACTGCCAACCTAGGTCCCTAGGGACTGACACCTTACTCTGACTCCCATACATATAGTAAAAATGATGCCAGCCAGCTCACACAACTTGTACCTCATCATGTAGTCACTGTGGACTGCATGCATAAGACAGAGTTAGCCCCGAACTACAGGTCTGTCAACTGCTACATTTGCAAGGTAAGTCACTCTCCCATACACCACTTGTAAGGGGTACTGCAATATGGTAGCATATATATGGAACTGCCACATGTATGCAAGGGAATATAGTGGGCTATATATAGTGTGCTATTGGGCTACTTGCAGAGATCTATCATGGGCTACTGGGCTATTTGTACAGATCTAATAGCCACTTGGGACAACAGGTACTCTGGTCATTAATGTGTGCCCCATAATATCCATTAGCACACATGGCTGGAAACTCCATGACATTATTCAAGGGAGGTGCTAAACAGGACAGACACATGACTGCCTATGCCAGCAGAGCATGGGCTGATTGTCCCCCACCCCAAACACATCAGTGTCCCCATACAGCTGCTGTAACAGTAAGTCTTCAATAATTTGCCAGCAGACCAAACATTTCCTGTATGCTCTTGATAGTGTGAGGAATGAAACCTCACTGTCTGGTGGATGGTGTGGCTCACTTGAGCCAGGGGCAGTAGTATGGATGATGGTGTTGATGGTTCTAATCTGGCAGCGTCCGACATCTTTTGCATGTGAGGTACACATATGGTGGTATTCCCACAGACTGTCATAACTCCTCAATCTGTTACTGCAAGAAAGCTGGACAACGCCAGAATGAATATGGGGACAAAGGGCCATACCTAGAGACAGACATTATACACGCTCTGAGTAACCTAGCAGGTGGCTTGTATAACAGCAGGCTGCAACAGGTCAGATTAGCTGCAGGATATAAAGACCATCACGTAAATGTGTCAGTAGTTACAATAATTCAGTGACTGCTGTTTACAGTATAGTACCGGAAAAACCATAAATGTATAAGGAACACAGCAGACATATGGGGTGAAATGCTGGACATTCTGCAAAAACATGTACAGAGAGAAGTATGCAGATTGTCACCCTGTGTGTGGTGTTACATCTTGTACCCCAGGCACATCATAACTCTTAACCTGGTAGAGCAGGAAATCTGGCCAAAGCCATGAATAAAAGTGGGACCAAAGCCCACAAATAGGGACAGGTTTTAAATATTTGCTCTTACAAATGTAGAATGTCAATAAAATGTCAATAAAATAACAGGTCTTGCAGTAGCATGACTCTTCTGATATGTATGGAGTCTGCATCTCAAATGTCTGTCATTTTTTATTGACTTCAGTCTTCAATGACTTGCCACTAATTTGCCAGAAAACTATAATGTTATGTAAACTGGAACAAAACTATGAGGCAAAATCCTGGGCAGTCTATGAAGCTCTGTACAGTTGTGAGCTATGAGTCACATATCAAGGTCAGCAAACATCTGGGGAATGCCTTGGACAATATAAGGGAAGTGCAGTATTTTGGTAACAGGTGCAGCAGCCAATGGCCTGCAATACAAATAATCCCGGACTGGAGTACAGGTAGCTCTGGTCTGGACTCTGACAGTCACATTGGCATGCTCCTACACTTAGCAAACTTGAGCCCAACTCTGTTGCCTCTACTGCCCAAAGACCTGCTCTGTGGAATTATGTCTGCACATACATACAGCTACATATACATATCTGCCTCCCCCTATCCCCCTCTCACTTGATTAGTGTATCTATCAGTATGTGGCACACACACACGCACACACGTATATATATATATATATATATATATATATATATATATATATATATATATATATTATAACAAGATGTATATATAGCTACATAAAGTACAATAATACATAGACTCTCCACATATATCTACATAACTCATTTACGTAACGTACACACAAAACCATTTAAGGAGACATCCTTGTTATACACATTTATATAGATATGGATGGGGATGTACGAATGTCCCCACATACCCTGGAATGCTGGGGTTATCTGCACTTACACATCACAACAGTTTTCCAATGGAACCAGAACAAGGCCGCAACAGTACATAATCCACTCACCCACAGACTGCTGAATCCTGTGGACTGTAACCTTGTATACAGACACAGGTATGCAGGTGGCATAATGTAAAATGGGTGCAACCCATACCTTGGACAGGCCATAGTCTCCCTGGCCACATATCCGCCAATCACACTGCAAACCACCACATATGACCAGATACACACATCACAGGGATGTTACCAGGTATCTCACCCCTAGGACACTAGATACAATAACAGTACCAAGCAGTATCACTTTGCAGGCTACACATGCTAACACAAAGCCACTTTGCATACTCCACAAGTAATGTGTCTGCATCAACATATACAAAAGACATACCCGGTGGCACGTGAGATAAGGACTGTGAACTGTAGTGTGTAACACTAGATAGGTAGGAGTTATAATCTCACATCATTGAACTTTGTGTGTGTGTGTATATATATCACTCTATCCCCTCACAGCACTATGGATGCTCCCACATGGGCTAGCTCCATGCAATGGCATGCATTTTATGGCCCTGTGACTGGCTGCTGGTGTCTAAATTCCCTCCTCTGCAAGGCTTGCTGATGTAATCCACCTTAACTCATTCACTCCAATGGACCTCAGGAAGTTTGCACTGTAACTTCCAATGGGTGGAGCCTAAGCCTTTTGAAAGAATCAAATTATGTCCTCACATTTCAAACAAATGTTCATATCTCTGAAACTATAAGGATTATGAAAGAAATATGAATTTCAAACTCTTCAGCACAAACTATTTTTATAGTGGTAGTATTCTTTAAGTTCTAGGTCTTAGACTAAATTTTATAAGTCACAGTAAACACATTAACTATTACATTTGTAATATTTTGTAAACAACTTACAATATCTCAGCAATTACTCAAGTTACACACATACTGTCAGCATAATTTTACTCATCTAGCTGAGAGCTTTCATATGAGGCTAAGGAGTTCTGTCTGTGTTACTTGGTATTGAGATATTTAGAAAAATGTGAAATTATATCTGCATAAATTAATATCATAAAAACAACAGTTAATATCTATTTACCTGCTCTAGACAGAGGTCAATTATTAATGCAGTTGAGTTTGCTATTGTGTAAGCCTTAAAATGAAAAATGTACAAACCTTATACCTGACATGGTTTTGGAATTATTGATACAAATATGAGCAAGCAATATTTGATGCCTAGAGGCATCAGTAGGAGTTAACTGCAGATGCACCTGGAGGTGTCACTCGGATATAATGAGTTAAGAGCTCTTGCTGACATTCTGCTATCAGATAAACTCTGTGGTGCATGCAATAAGTACTCTGAGCTATAGTGTGTAATTCTAGATAAGTAGGAGGATCAATCTTACATGAAATAACTCCCTGTGTGTGTTAATATATTTCTGTGCAGCACTAGAGACATGGCAATATGGACTATCCCCTTACAATGAATATGTCCTATTTTAACTTTGAAGTTGATGTGTTGTCTCTGATATGCACTTTTTGGACCTGTAACTAGCTGCTGGCCCTAAATTGTCCTCTTATACATAATCATAAATGATGTCTGCCACCTGTCTGACCTAGACACAGGATATTTGTAGACATGTCAACCTCATCACCACACCTTCTTGATTTGTAAGTTCAGATAACCCAGGTGACATGTAGCCAGGGTAGCAGACCTTATCACAAAGTATGGATGCATAAATGCATGATGATGCTGACTGCTCCCATTGTCCTCGTTAGACTGTTCTACTCATATGCATATAGGGTGCTATGCATGTATACTGCCGTACCTTGCTGATGTCATATTTCAGCTGTGCTGCCATGCCATCCTGTGCTGCTGTATTGCCACCATGTGTCCATAGTGTATCCCCTCAGACTCCTGGGAAAGAAATATACACAGGTCCATGATACAACTGTCATTCTGTAACACTACCACCAGTCCAACTTCATGCAACAAAGTTAAATAAAGTGTGATGTGTAGTCAAGACACATACCAGCATACAGTACCTGTTGTGGCCCATGGCAAAACAATACTGCACTGCCAAAGTACATGTCAAGTGATACAGACACCCTGTGCATCAGATACATAGTACCATTTCCCTGCATCAATGGCACGGAAGGCAGGGATGTGGCACAGGTAACATCACAAGCATAGGGTGGGTGTGGGGGGTGCTGGAGGCCTAGGCTGTGCCAAACAGTTGACAGCATGTGTGTGATTCAAGAGGGGTGTGGGTTCGATGGGCCATTGAGAGGTGCCATGTGTGTCTGAGGATGACCTGCATGTGACAGTGGTGTTTGAGTATATGCATGTACACAGTCAAGCCCAGTGCTAGCCTTACACATGGGTATGTTAGATAGGGTTGGACCATACATGATAGAGTGGACAGTTCACTGTCTCTGGTGAAGACCACAGGAATTGGTCCTGCCAGGAGTAGCACTGGCACCACCATGCCCAAGGTCAGATGTGGTGCTAGTACCTGACAGTGACTGCAAAATGCTGGGGTTGTGTCCCCCAAGAGACCACCCAGGACCACATGCTCATGGCCTGCCTCATCATGGTGTGGACAGCTCACTTCCCTCTGTAGTGCTGGAGGTGCTGCCATTATGGCATGGCCACATGGACTCTCAGCAGATGGTGTAGCTGACCTACGTGCACATGTCTGATGCCAGACTCCAACCAGATGTCCCTGCACAGACAATGTGTGTTCCAAGATGAACACTGTCTCAGCCCACCGTCTGTCCACTGCATCAGTGAACCAATCCAGGGTTTCCCCTAAGCGGTGGAGGCAGTCACAGATGTCACACTGTGCTGCATTCAAAGCCCTAAGCATATCTCTGTCTGGCTCTATTATGCTAATTGCAGGCAAAACAGCTGAATTGCACTATCATTCACCACTGACATGCTACCACAGTGCAATATATAAGCCTTCATGTAGACCTGGGCCCCTTTCTAAGCTGTTCAAATGGACAGTACTGAGGTATGGAGAATACAATATCGCAGATGGTAGAATCATAATTGTCAACTGTGTGGTCAGTGTCCCATGACATCGTGGTCATCTGTCACATCACTGTCAAAAATTTTGTGATGACATCAGGAATGAAAGTCACCCATTTGAGTGTCAGATGTCATACCCATTAGAATATGCATGCAAATGCAATAGCTGTTATTATATCATCTGACTATCTTTGTAAGAGCACACTGTAAAACATGTCCCTACCTGCCCGCCTTTGGTCCCACATTATGTATGGCTATGTTCAGATTCCTTGTTATACAGGGTTGGGGATATTGTAAGTCTGCTGCCTTTACATACAGCTGTGTATGCTATAAACTGCAGCAGCTACTACAGGTTAGAACACATAGGTTGGGAGTGGGAACTTTGGAGTACAGCAAGCTGTATGTGTATGTCTAGTAATTTTGCCAGCCCTGTCATTATGACAGAGCTATAATACATGTGCCCATTACAGTCCAATCGAGGCATTTCAATATGGAATGTCTGTTATGTAACAGTGCCAATACCAGAGTAGTAGGCAACATATAGTTAGGCTATACAGATATGTGCAGTGTGTCCCTACCTGCAGGCCTTTCACTTGTAAACCTGGGTAGCAGTTCATTAATTAGCATTAATCTGTGTGGATTATGAATTGATGACTCAGTCATTACTTTCTGTTGTCACAATACTGTAATTGAACCGTAACACAAAATTGCATTTGAACCCAGGATTGCATCTGGAAAAATGCACTGCAAGCAAGGCATTTAACACACTGAGCAACTGAGTCCCTACAGATGCATTTGTATTTGCAAGATACATGTGCACATCTACAGGCTGTGTGAAACATTTCTACATCCATGAGTATGTGCATGGCTTTATATGTATATGTTTTTTATATGTATTTCTGCACCAGGGTTCTAGTTTTAAATGTACTTTGCCATTGCTGCCTTAGCAGGTGTCTTTCCAGAAGTTGCTGATAAAGGGGCATCTATACCTGCTATCACAGGCCTCAGTTACATCCATGTATTGTGTTTTATTCGTGGAATTACATTAAAACCTTCAGACTTTTGCTGGTGTGTACTCCTTTCCGTCCTTGAGGATATTTTTTGGTTACATCCATGTTATGTCATTGTCTGTCCATTAGTGTATTATTTCACCAAAGTCCATGGTACACTCCTATTTTTCCCATTATTTTTTTTTTCGGTTACATGCTTAATGACTGTAGGTAGCAATCGGTATGTTTTACTGGAAACACCTGTTTAACCTAAGACTTGTATAGCATGGTGGGCTAATGCAGTGTGCTATAGATGAGAGATGCCTGGGTTTGAGACTTGTCAGTGGTGGTTATTTTCAATATATGACTAACACTGAAATAAACACATATAATCCTTAAAGCTAAGCGAAGCAACCTCACCATGCTTTGGCACTTCAATTAGCTCTGGGTAAATCCAAGCTAAAAAAATATAAAGAAAAGAAAAAGGGGTGATAGGAAAGTGGTGAAGGGGTGGCAAGCAGGGGGAAAACAATGTGAAAGGCAGGTAGGGATGCGCAGGATGGGTGTAGGAAAGAAGCATAGTTATCCTTTTCTTGTACAGCAACAGCTGTGAATTTTGACAGGTTTTGTACATGAATTTGGGCTCTCAAACCGGAGAGAGAGGGGTGAGTACAGTTGTCAAGCAAACTGGACCAAAATAGTTTTGTCTAGGAGTCACGTGTGCAAAATGGAAAGCTATATATGGGGCAATATTCTATTGTGGGACAGGTGCCCATTTTTGTTTTTTTTTAAGGAGAGAGTAGAATGTTAGGGAAGGGACATAGGTAAGTGTAGTGAGATGAGTTGGGCAGGGGAGGATGCAAAACCAGACTGTCAAGACATGCAAGATAGCAGGCGGGGCGGTGTGTGATACATGAGGGGGGATAAACATCTTGGATGGGGAGGATGTTATGGAATTGGAGAAGCATGTGCCTCCAGATGGCAGCAATGTGACTGACATCCCCACCCATGGGCAGTCCACACTGTTCCTTCACTGCCCCAAAGGTGGGGGCACTGGAGACTGGGCACCAGGGCCAGCCTGCCCTACAAGGTTGGCCAATGTGCCCTGAATCTGGCTCAGACGACATTCATAGCTCTGATGAATGCTCCTGCGCACCATGACCGGTAGTTGCTGTTGGGTGACTACTGCCCCTCCATCACCACTCCCAGGCAGAGGCTGGGCCCATCCCCTGAGGCAGTTCCACCCATCACTGCAGGTGGTGCAGGGCCAGCTAAGGTAGCACCACCGGCCTGAGTCCCAGATGTGCCAGGACCCGGTGCCATGGCCAGTTGAGGTAGCGTAAGTAGATCAGTGGGAACCAGCCTACCCTGACATTCTGTGGTGTTGGAGGTATAGCAATAAGTATGGGTTAGTTATGAAAAAAAACATATTGTTAGTAATAGCAACATGGCAGAACAGTGGAAATAACCTAAGTACATAACAATGCATATTATGTGAAACAAAACAATAAATAACAGAATGGTCAGTATAATAACAGCATGCAAGTAACAGTTACAGCATAAGGCCAACAAAATAGGTAATTCAACAAGATATGTTAATATGTAGCTATTATAGTACATAACAATAATAAACACATGCCACAAAAATAAAGTTTAATGTAACAACATATGTTAATAGTAAACCCTAACAAATGAATAACAATAAATAAATGAAGATAAGGGGTAGGGGGAGAGAGAAAAACAGTCCATTAATGCTATTATTGGCTATATACTTAGCAGTACTACTATCTTCTGTACAGGTCTATCCTTTCTTTGTGTGTCCTTTATAGCTGCTGTAGCACATACATACTTCTAAAGCTATCCGCATGGGACAGTATAGGCCAAGCAGTAACAACTGTGAGTACACAATTACACAGAACACTTGCACATCAGGTGGCCCTATGTAACTACCAAGGTATACTGTGGGCTGCTGTACTGATACTCTGCTATTTAGGTAATCATGACAATGATAAACCTGTGACACAAGGATTACACACTACTAATTACATTACGTGACACTGTGAGATTTGAGAGATATGTATGTGTATAGTACAGAAACTAACCAACTATCATCCCTTGCTTGGCAGGGATGGGGTTAGAACCCAATAGCAGTGACAACTGCATGGCATGTATGAATTAGCTGCAGCAACTTTTTTATAGAAATGCCAGACATACAGCCATACCAAGAATAGACATGTTATATATTTCACTTTATTTTATTATAATAATTCTAATTATTAGATATTATATTATTATAATATTGATTTCCTTTATTTTATGCTGTATTTTCACATTCTTGCTCTGATTCAAACAGTGTGCAACATCTAAATGCACATTTATTTACTGATAATATGGGCTACCTCACCCATTTACCTGTAGTTCCTGTGGAAAGAGAATTTGTGAGCATTATGTAGAAAAATCTAGCACTGGATTCGAACCCTGGTCTGTGTGTGCCAAAATGTACTTTATATAGTGAGCTCCTGAGTCACTGCTGATCACTGACTGACTGCTATTTGCCTAGAGCTTACCTGGAAACAAAATATGACCTGTCAGTACTACTACAGTTTTATACTACCCTGCAGTGACAGTAGAACACACATGTCCGAAGTACAAGCATGACAGAGATAGTAGGTAACCTATACATTACCATATAGACTGCAGGCGTACACAATATATTGTTAGTGGGTTTAAATATCTGTGGAGTCAACAAAAAATGCTGTCTGTGGATGACAGAGCATCATGTGAACAATAATGGCCTAGAATCAGCCTTGTCTGATACCATATGTGTTAAAATATTCATTTGGCAGCCATTATATTTACAGTCTACTGCTATTGCACTGTTACACTTGACTACAACACCTTAACTCACAGCCTGAATAAATATAGCTCAACTGCTATGGTTAAAACAAGACATTCTGGATGTACACAATTTACCTTGGTGTTATTGGTATTGCTTGATTATTGCAGATCAGTTGTCATAGCTCATTTCTTGCAAAACAGTTACACTTCCACTCTTATTGCATAATAGACTTTATTGGAAATACCTTCACACAGTTCCTGGTATAATTTCAAGTTTTTATTGTACAGCAGCTGTGATTATGCAGGTATTCAATACAGCCCTAATTCCACAGTTATTGAACTACAAACTTTATTGTAAATACAGTCTTACCATTAATGCTTTACTCTTCCCTGCTTATTGCACTACAGTTGGTAGTATTCATTTATTGCACTACAACTATAAGTCCACATTTATTTCAATACAAACTTAACTGTACATACTTTATTGCTGGTAATGCTTTATGGTTTATTGCTTAGTTCACTACAGTTAGCATAATAAATCCATACTCACCACATTCACAACACAACCTGGCCAAGTGCCCAGCATGAACCTCAAGGTCGTGAGTCTTCTCCTCTGCAGCTGTTGGTAGAGAAGCATACCATGCATACCAGTTTAGATATTGGTGAAACACTAGTAAAAGTACTTACATAGATATATAACATTCCCTGCCTGAAATTCTTTTACCCAGATGTCCAAGAGATCCTCCTTTCATCTTTCCAGGTCATCATGGTCGTGACAACACTGCTCACTTGTGTATGGGATACCAGTTGTACTGGTGAGTTCCCTTGCCAGCCAGTCTCAAGCCTCTGCCTTGCACTCTGAGCCCTGGTAACCTCCCTGCAGAAGCCCGTAATCATGGATTTTGACAAGGAGTCTGACCATGACCATGAACTCCTGAATGCCCTAACACTGTGCCTGAAAGCATGAACCGTCACCATCGCCTGCCATAGTATCCTTCAGAGACAAAACTCCAATGGATTATGTTGTATTTTTCACCTATTGGGCTTAATATAGCCTGTTTTCCCACCCTTATATACCACTGGGAAACATTTAAAAATGTAGAGCTTCATTTGGCAGTACGCAAACCAGAGATGCTGAGCTGAGAAGTGTGAAAACTCAAAAAATACATATGCTTAGCTCTGTGCAAACCAGCTAAGCAGAGCCAAGCAGTGCATAAACATTTTCAGCTGTTATTGTGCTTATGTGGTGCTTAGCAGGTCTTAGCACATCTTAGCAGAGCTTAGTGGAGTGCAGCGGGCCAGAATTTATAAATAATTGGTATAATCTGTATTTAAAAAATTAATCAAATTTTCCCTTCCATGTATTCAAACCCTGCACTTACTGGTCACGAGGTCATACCTCCACTATTTTAGCTATGAAGATATGTGGAATTCAGCTGTACCTTTACATATACCTCTGAGCCACCTATAAGCACTTCTGAGCACTGAGCCATGCTACGCAAACCCACTAAGCTATGTTTAAACATGACCTTCAAATAAATAACAAAATGCATCTGCTTTCTATTTTTAGATATCTGGTCTCAGTGCCTCTTAGCATTGCTGTGCTCCACACCTCGCTGGTCAAACATGCTTGTTAAAACAAAAAAAAAAAATTCAACACAAATAACTTTGGGACTGCTATTAAACAGTGCTGGAAGTGTTATACTCATTTGTGGACACAGCACTACACTCCCTACACTGATTCAGCAACCATGTTCCACAGCTCTCCTTTGGCAATGTGCCATGATTATTACGCATGGCACGGTGATGAGGGGGAGTCATGTACATGGACACTGTTACATTCCATATAGGCTCTAGACTGTGCCTACATAGAGTTTATTAAATCCTGGGGTAAGTTTTTTCTTGCAAATCATTATGCATTACAATCAGTATATAGTGACAGGCATTTGAGTTTCCACTTCATATTTTTCAGAATAAAATGCTTGCTAATGCAAAACTTACTAATCTGGTAGTTTTCTAAATTTATCAGCAATAATTAAAATCTGTTTCTGATTTTGGGTCTCTGTCTGATTATTGAGCTAAGAAGTTGAATGGGCAAAGGAGAGATGCGATTGTATGCACTGAATGGTTTGGCAGCAGTGCGACAAAATAAATGTACTAGCCAATATGTATGTATTTATTCATTTTCTATCTCAAGCAGATGTCTGAAGTATACACAATCAAACAAGTGGCTGTCCCTGATCTTGCTTCATAGTTTTAGTCTGTTCCTTGTTAAATTAGTGGAGTTCTCACAAATTTTTATGAGAATAATAACAGATGCATGAATTTCAGACTTTATATCCTTCAGAAATATGCTGGTTAATGCAAAACCTCTTACACTAGCAACTTTCTAAGTATATTAGAGCAATTTTTAAAATCAGTGCACAAATTTTTGGGTCATTGTACCTGATTCTTGAGCTAAGTGGTTGGAAGGGCTTGTCTGGTTGCTATGGGATGCACAGTATGATTCTGACAAAAGAAAGCTGAAATTTCTAGGTTATTATTTATATGTTTATTCATTCGATTGCTAGTATTTGGCTATAATGAACGGTCACATCTATGTGCATCTATGAGTGTGTCTGTGTGCGCATGTGTATGTGTATGTGCATGTGTGTGTGTGAGTCTGTGTGAGTGCGTGATTATAGACAGCAAAGCTTCTATAATGTTATAAGAAGCAAGAAGCCTAGGGGGCTGTGAAAAATGCAAAAATGTAATAGTTTATAAGGAAGAATTTTGGTCAGGTGGTAACACATTTTTATAATGTTGCTCCAACTGGATCTGTGTATTATATGGAACTAAAATGATAACAATCTGTTATTTTCTCCGGAAAGTAAAAAATCATATTTTAAATGTCCTAGTTAGGGCTAGAAAAATCTAGGTAGCATGTGTCTTGGTTAGAAATGCTTGGAGTTCTAGTTCTTTTCCAGGCTGAGGTGTGTTTTGTGCTTGTATTTATGTAACTACTGCAAAAATATAACAGAAACAGATGTAAAGTCCCTTGAAATCAAAGGGCAAAAAATCAAAGGGCAAAAAATCCAGGCTGAGAATGATTCCAAAATAACAACAAAGAATCCAGAGATATACGTGCAGGTACCAGTTTATTCACAGAAGACACAAGCATTTTTGTAATTTATGTCTTTAGGTGTAATATCTTTTTAAAAATGTTTTAGTATGTTAATTGATTGTTTGTACTAATTAGGTAGAGTATATAAGGTGTGTATTTTCATGGAGAAGTTACACCTGAAGAAGCTATTGTGAAAGCACTTGTGTCTTCTGTGAATAAACTGGTACCTGCACGTATATATGTGGATTCTTTGCTGTTATTTTGGAATCATTCTCAGCCTGGATTTTTTGCCCTTTGATTTCAAGGGACTTTACATCTGTTTCTGTTATATTGCTGCATTTTGGGCTCTGTTTTTGCTTACTGCAAAAATATGTTTAGTGAAGATTCCACGACTATCTCTTGGGCAAATAAATTTATACAGATTTTTACAATTATCTGTATAAATAAAATATAGTTACAGTTTGCACATGTAGCAAGCAAAGAAAACAACATGTATGTTTTTGCAGTGCAGTCAGAATATAATTTTGGGGTACAGTTATGTAAGTTTGCATCTTTTAGCCCTATAAGGGCTTTAATTATATAACGTATACCTGTCAAGAGGGCAAATTTATATACTCTTGCTCCCACCCCCTACCCCATACCCTCAAGGAAGTAAATGTGCACATGTGCAAATTCTGAGTGATACTGAATCTGGATCATCTTTTGTGATATGTTATGCCCTCCTGCCATGGTTTTTAAAGCTAAGAGGTTATGATCTATGGAGTGTCTCCCTTGGTAGTTGCAATAGGGGGATTAGTTAGTGGATAGGCAGAGTAGGTGTGTGTGTGTGTGTGTGTGTGTGTGTGTGTGTGTGTGTGTGTGTGTGTGTGTGTGTGTGTGTGCGTGCGTGCGTGTATGCACGAGTGTGTGTGTTTGTCTGTCTGTGTGAGTTTGTGTGTGCGTGCATATGTGGAGTTAGGTTTCCTGCAATACTGGGGGGAGACAGCAGATCCCTGTGGAAACATGATGCACTGGTTATTAACAGTGTTTACAACAAGGGGGGCACAAAAGGCTCTATT
Source organism: Protopterus annectens (assembly GCF_019279795.1). Classification (NCBI taxonomy): domain Eukaryota; kingdom Metazoa; phylum Chordata; order Ceratodontiformes; family Protopteridae; genus Protopterus; species Protopterus annectens. Next base: position 1,494,753,624 of record NC_056725.1, on the reverse strand, counting down.
AGCACTTGCGGAAATCATGAAGTTATTCAGAAGCATGCATATTACCCAATAATGAGGTATTTCTTCATTGTTGCTAATGCACCTTTGAATCCTTGTTTTCTGCAACTTCACAAACAGGGATTTTGTTGTGTAGCCTTGTAGTTCATGGCTGGGCCTGTCTCTGAACCCTGGCCTAAGTTTTAGTGTGGTATACTAGCCTAGATTACACACATAGTTTTAGGAGTCACTCCGTTGTCTCTGCATCTTGTGTAACACTCATAAGATATTGATGAGAGATATCAAAAATATAGGTATTCAGTAGCCAAAAACAAAATCAAAACTGATGTAAAAGTGAAGCAGCAGTTTATGGATGAGAGTTCTTAGCATTTTAGTAGACATTTTGGCAGCAGCAGCTATCTGTGGGAAACATATTGCTGATACTGTAAAATTTCTAGGAGTTACATACCCCCTAGAATCTGTGAATGTTTTGATGTAATAGGACCCATGTAACAAAGTGTGTGTTTTATTACCATAAATTACTGCATTAGCAGCACTTGTCATAGAATGCTGACACATGCATACAGTTCTGGCAAAAGGAAAAGATGGTAAAAGTATACTGCTTTAAAGTACTTGTACTAAGAATCCATTTTCTGTGCATATTGCATAACGTGTAGCATAGTTATAGAAGATTGCAGAAGAACTACAATCCATTTGTACTTCCACGGAGCTATTATTGTTGTTTGACTTTTTTTAAGCAAAGCATAACTAAGAACACATTGGCTGATTTACTTTTCAGTTTCTTAGGCTCGTATAAATGTATAGCTACCTGCAACTCTTCATGTGCACTTTGTTATTCTAGTAGCTTGCGGACTAGATAAGTATAAAACTGATTGAGATCTATTAGTTTTATCCCTGACTTTTAAACAGGGATATAGTATAGAACATATGAGGTGTGTTATTGTATTGTTATTATTTCACTTTCTCTTTTACTTCTGAATCAAATATATGTTAAAAAAAACTCCACCTTAGACCTCAAAAACATGTTTTTTCCACTGTATCTCTGTTTTCTGAGCTATATTAATGCCTCAAAGTAACTCCAAGTGCTTATTTTGTAATTTCAATGTGTTTTTCACAAAATCGCAGCTGATGGGGCCTGCTTTGGTAAAGTGGTATTTTTCTCTTGCTTTCATTTCTTGCTCCCAGAATACATTTCAAGTCCTCTTTATATGAGTCATGCTCTCTAAATGTCACATAAATCTTTGATACTACATGTATCTTAATATATAAAACCAACATTTAAAGCTTAACACTTCAATACTATGATGCTGCTTATGTAAATTTGTCAGATATTGGTGATATTATCTCTCAGCCTTTCAATTTCTAAATAAGGAACAATGTGGAACAAATGGGTAAAATGTGGAACACTTTCTAACAACTTACTAACAACTTCTACTAGGAAGGTTACAGAATGGTTAAAATGTGTGACTTTATACTTATAAAAACTTCTTTTGATGAATTAATATGATTTAGTGCTACTTACCATGAATATCATTTAAAAACAATCCATACACTGAATGTGTGACTGACCCTTTCAATGTGGAACTTTGAAGAACATGGACTTTTTAACACTCAAAATGAGGAACATTCCTCGTAATGAGGTATACGTGAGAGGTATGGGTGACAACGATCCTTAAACCCCTGACTGACCTAAGTGCTTTGTTTTGCTGTGAAAGGGGAGTGTTTAGTTCTCCTCCTCTATCAAATAAAACAGTGGAAAACAGTTCCACAGCTTTCTGTCTTTTATAGCAGCTGCTGGGCTCCTGACATTATCAGGATTAATTGCACATCTAAGATTAACAGCAGTACCTGACAGGGTAAACTACAGATGTATCTCTGTCTATGATATGTCAGGCAGGCAGAGACAGATTCCTCTGCAAAGCATGTGAGAAGTTAAGCTTAGAAAATATGTGGGCTTTCCCTTTCTTTGCTTCCATGGCAAGAAAATGAAATTTTTAAAAAGTACAAGGAGGTTCCTCATACCTACACAATACTGGAACCATATTGTAGAGAGAAAAGCAACTTAAAGATTGAGTTCAACTGTAGGAGAGGTTAGAGTTTTCCTTTAATAACTTATTGATTATCCGTTAAGTTTTTGATTTACAAATGTGCATAATTGTTTGCAATTCATAGTTTGGCACATTGAAGAATAGTTTACTGTTCAGTCATTTAGGTCTGTAGAACCTGCAAAATAATTTCATGATTTACACACACACATACACACACACACACACACACACACACACACACACACACACACACACACACACACACACACACACACACACACACACACACACACACACACGAACACACACACACAAGCGCGCGCATACACACACACACACACACACACACACACACACACACACACACACACACAAACACTCATGTCTATCTATATATCTGTCTATCTATCTATCTATCTATCTATCTATCTATCTATCTATGTTATTCTTCTCAGACATATTTTTATTTAATTTTTTAATTTTCTTTTGCAAATTTCCGTTGTGATGTTTATGACAGAAAATAACTTTATTTTGTATGAGTCTGTTTGATAAACAGAATTAAACTTCTTCTTAAAGAGTTTTGAACTTGCAAAAAATAGCATTGAGATCTAAGGAGCTTAACATCCTTATTTTGTATCTGTCTGTTTGATAAACAGAATTAGGCTTCTCCTTCTTAACAAGTTTTGAACTTGCAAAAAATAGCATTGGGATTCCCAGAGCATATTATTTTACTGTTGTTGGCTAAGTTAAATCAAAAGATAATTCATTGTATTCTGCTTGCATTTGCACATTAACTTGTCACTTGTGTGGCATTCAGTTGTCAGTTCATATAAATATCTGTATAAATAAAACAGTTCTAATAAAAGAAAAAAGAGTCCAAGAACTGTTGTGGCATGAATGAAAAGAGCAATACCTGATATACAGACAAGATGGGAGGATATTAACGAAGGTTGTGAGGCAGCTGTTTCTGCTCAGAGGACTTTGACGTGGCAGATGATGAGTAGGTTGAACATGGAGGCTAATTAATTACAATAAAAGCAATGTTTACTCTGTTGGGAGATGACAGAGAGGTACTGAAAAGGTGACAGCATAATAAATTAAGGAGACAGGATGGGAAGGGAAATGTAAGCTGAGATTGACCAAGGAGCATGTTTGCATCAGCAGAGATCATTAATATGAGAAAGTGCTTTGTGGAGTGGTAGCCATGAAAACAGGGCCAAGGAGAAGTAAGACAAGATGAAAGCAAAGGCGCAGAAAGTGGGGAGGAATGAAAAGAGAGAAAGACAGACAGACAGAGACAGCTGTTCAGATGTCAATACCAAAAGGGGAAAACCACTCCTGTAGCTATTATGGGGCACTCAGACAGATGAGATGGGAAAAGATAAAAGGAACACAAGAGTGGAGAGGGCCTGCCAGAAAAGTACAAGAACAAAGGAAGAATAATCAAACAAAGCACACGGAGGTAGTCATCCAACTCACACAGTGAGAAATTTTATGGAAGTGCATTTGGGGAGGGGGTGCAGATCTTGTGACAAAACATACAATAAACAGTAACCAATGTGCAGACATTGTAGTTGAATTAGGTGATAAATGCTGAGCAGCTAAGAGAGACAGGAGAACATTTACTTGTCAGAGTTTAATAAAAATGCCTTTTATGATACATGTAGCTATAATATTACAGCAAGCAGATATGCACTAGTATATTTAAATCTCCTTGGGAAAGCATTTGACAGATGGTCATACTCATCTGTGAAGCCTAACTCTAGTTCTACTGTGGAGTTTCCTTAGATCAAGTGTTTAATATTTCTGTACATTAAATGTCTATCCTTTGTATAAAACACACTAGAAAAAAAGGAACTCTCTCTATTTTATACAGCAATTTAGCAGTTTTGCTGTGTTCTTTTGTCTTTAAAGGTTAGCTGATATTGGCATCTTGGAACCTTGCCATCATTTTTATGTTGCTAAGCATCTGACAATTTTTATCATATTGACCATTCTGTCAACCTAATCGTTCCTTTGGGAAGAAAAGCTGAAATTTCAGCAGAAGAAAATTATTGCAATTTACACTTCATAATTTGATTCAGATATGGCTTTTTTGGTTGTCTGTACTTGATACATAATGGAAGCAGTGTCACTCCATATAATAGTGCTATGATAAATAACCACTATACCAAACTGGATTTGATGAATTAAGGCTGTATAACAAATATTAACTAACAAGAGCCCTTAATTTAATATATTCTTCAAGTTTGTTTGTGGATGTAAGTAATGTTTGCTAACCTGTAATGAGTGACCTTTTAATACTTTAGTGGTGAAGATTAAGTTACTCTGGTCGTTGTAATGGAGTAGTTATTCTATTTGCATAACCATTTCATTTTGAGTTTTATGTTACACATTTTAGCCAAATAAAACCCATTACGGTGAGACATTTCCATGAGGATTCAGGAAACATGAAATAATTGTTTTTTCACTCCCAGCCTTTTGCGTCAGACTATTTTAGTGCAGCATATTTTATTACTCTATGCAGCCTTAGAAGTGCTGAATTCTGCTTTATTCCTTTCCTTTCCTGCCAGCAGCAGCATAGCTTTGCTAGAAATCAGTTAGGGTGACTGGTGGTTTCTAGAAGTGACAGATACCTTTTCACCTAAAAGATTAAGTAGTAAATTGCCATGGTATAGTCTAGCTTGTTATTGTTGCCTCTTAGAAGAGTAAACATTTTCAGGTATGACAAGCTTACACAAAAAAAGATGCAATGCTGGTCAAGAGTTAAACACAATTATGATTTATGTGGGTAGTGAAATTAGGCTCACATCACTTCATCAAATAATAAATACATTTTATTATACTTCCCCTTCAGCAGTTTTTAATGTTGGCAGTGCGGATGACCAAACGGTAGATATGTTGATGGCATGGAATACTGATACAAGTAAGTGGGGTTGAGGTGTGTGTGTGTGTGTGTGTGTGTGTGTGTGTGTGTGTGTGTGTGTGTGTGTGTGTGTGTGTGTGTGTGTGTGTGTGTGTGTGTGAGAGAGAGTTAGGGTTAGGGACGGGAATGAGTGAAGTTTGGATGTTGTATGTCTGTGTGACAGTTTCTATATTTTAGTGTAAGGGTAAAGGTGAAGTTAGGGAATGGATTTTTGTATTCTTTGTGTATGTTTGTGAATGTTTGTGTGTCTGAGTCTGTCTTGTGTAGTGGCAGTATTACAGGAAGGTTTTAATGAGACTAAGGTGTATGGTTAGGGTTGGGGGAAGGGGCAGCACTAGGGTTAGGATTACCACCCATTACTAAGGTGGTGCAGGGGGTGGATATGTATTACTTGTTAATGATTGTATATCTATCTTTAAAACATAAAAAATAATCTTAACAAAAGACATCTACAAGCACACTTTTTCACTTCATTGTGAAAACAGCATTCCAGTACACTGACATTATCTTACTATTGTAGCTAAGCATCATTTGTTCTCACTACCTTTGTTCAGCTCTGAATAAGGCTAGCATACACCTTACACAAGGTGATTATAGTGGCTCAAATAACATTGCTGTCACATCAGGCATTCTTATGCAAAATCTGCATTTTATATATAAAACGCTATGTATCCTCAGCCTCTAAAGAAAGCAAAGTTCATCTTCGTTATTCAACTAGCAAAAATATTGTGATAAAGTGCCATTAATCCAAACCCAGAGCCAGTCCTAACTCCAAATTCAGTAACTCACAAACCTCTCTTCACTAACATAAGGAACCTGGTTAGCATTAGAAACAAATGGACCAGTACTAAACCTTTGATCCATCAACACAACTCTAAAGTTGTAGCAGTCACAGAAACCTGAATGATGGATAAGCACAGCATTTCTGCCTATATCAACTACAACGAACTACCAGTGCTTGACAAAATATCTGCTATTTGACAAACTGGTAGAGTTTGATTACTAACTAAGACAAATGTATCCAGCACTATAGGTTATAGGGAGGAAGCTCTGACCATAGCTCTGGGGGCCTCGGTTCAGTTAGGGATGTGCGAGTCAGATGCACTTGGGGAATAGAAGTTTCCATCCCTTTTATGAAGGTTGCTTGCCTGGACATTCTTCATGCTGATCAGCACTGGACACTGAGGACCCAGTGAGGGGCTTTGCCCAAAGAAGAGCAGGGTAGTGGACATTGCGTGTGCCACTGCAGAGATGAATGCTACTAAGGGGAAGTAAATGGGGAAATGGTTTAGGTTAAAGAGAACACTTCTGATCAAAGGTTTATGAGTGTAACCCCCGGTTGCCCCTAGGTTATGCAATGATCCTAACCCAACTTCAGATTAGTATGAGGGTTAAAGGAGGGGGTTTTAGACTCAGCAATAAACAAAAACAAGGAACACTGGGTTATGCCATAATGTATGATGCACAAGATGCATAAAGTGCACCAAAAAAAAAACTGAGGCAGATGAAACCTCTCTCCAACAGTAATTTCTATAATCTGTGCATAAAATGACTCATCTCCATATTGTTTCCTCATTCTAGTACAACTAGGCTGTCAGACAATGTTATTAGTCTCAGTAATAGAGAGATAGATAGATAGATAGATAGATAGATAGATAGATAGATAGATAGATAGATAGATACATACATACATACATACATACATACATACATACATAGGAAAACAGATAGATATCACTCCAATTTCATCCTAACATTTATCAATTAAACAAATATCCACTGTATCACAGAAACATAAACTGATAAGTTCAGGAGGTCTAACTTATGCTGGAGGGTCAGTACAATAGCAAGGAACTTAACACTTTTAAATCTTAACCTTAGTGACTGATACAGCCGGGCCTAACTACACTCATGACACAGGCTCATTCTCAAATAAAGTTATTACTAACATTGCAGAAAAAATAATTCAATTCAAGTCATACCCAATGTTTGAGTGATAATTATTCTATTACTTCAACACAGCATCTCAAACCAGACCAAATTCATGTGCTTATTTCTTTACATTCAGTTCTGAATTCGTCAGATACTATAGTTATAATTGAACTTGAACAGATTTGCCAGACTACCTGTTTAACATCAGCCATGCTGCAAACTCAGGGCTGGCTGAATTCCTTGTCACTTAATTGCCACATTATAGCCAATAATAAAACCCTGTCTATGACACATTCACAATATGTACACTACCACAACCAGTTAGAAAAGTTAACTCTCATGCAGAATATCTTTCTTGCAAGTGACCTGACCTAGCCAAATGTACGCTGACAACCATATATAGCCAATATCAAATAGGCCCAGAGATTTCCGCATGTTTTCAATGCAAATGCATTTGACCCATATTTCATCCTGTCCACTAGAGGCATTAATTTTCTTCATCTCGTCCTTAAAAATTTCTGCCTTATTTTGCCATCCAAGTTGCTTCACCCTCCCTTCTCAGTTCAGACCATCTTGCTATGATCTTCTCAATTCCTCTTAACATCTCACTGCAGAAATCTGGACAAGCCTAAAATAATGGGGGACAAAGAGCCAAAAATGGGGACTTATTTTAAATACTTCTCTTATAAACTTAGAAAGTTGTTAAAATTACACGATTTATGTTAGCATGCATTTTCTGAAATATATTGCATCTAAAATTCAATATGTACTGTGTTCAGTCATCAGTGATATGCTAGAAAACCATCTTTTATGAAGAACAGACTAAAAGTATTAGGCAAAAATATGGACATTATGAAAAACTCTGGACAGTTGAGAGGTGTTCTTCCTGAAGACATGCTTTATGGCCCCTAATAACTCATCTAGATTCAGGTATTACTCAGACACAATTTACTTAGTATTTACTGATCTTATTGATAATCAGAAATGGTATAACTCCCCAGCAAACCTTGTACCTAAGACTCCTGGATACTTACATAAATTTGCAGCGTCAAGCCTAGATGTGCTGAGGTACCTGTACCCATCCAACATCAACAAAATTGCAAATCTTAACCATTGTAGTGTGACTACCACAAGAACATAATGTGTAATAAAAAGAAAAAGCTCATGACCATCTGTACAAAAATCATTTCATTATTAGAAAAGAGATTTAGAATTAGTAAGCAAGACCCACAGACTTACCATTAGCAAATGCTAGACCAGTCATGAACTATTGATTGCAACTAATTCAAAACATAACCTTCTTCAGCTGTATTAGCAAGCTTTGATGATACCACCATGTCTGTTTTGAGTATATTTCTAACAGTACTTTATTCTCTGACAAAGCCATTGCTAATATTCGTGTGGACAATGTCTGCTTACTTATTCAGTATTTTATTTTTATTTTTAATGACCAAGATAGTCTCATTGAGCAAGAAAATACCTTTTTCAGCAGAGGTCTGGGGACAAAACCTACAAACAATGAGAATAAAATACATTCACTAATACAATACATACATTCATGTTCTAAGGAATTTCTCTCTGCTGTGAGAGTAATGATGGAGAAGTATAGAGAAGGTCATTGTGCCTTTGTGGACTTAGAGAAAGCATATGACAGGATGCCTTGAGAGGAGTTGTGGTATTGTATGAAGAAGTCTGGAGAGGCAGAGAAGCATGTAAGAGTGGTACAGGATATGTAGGAGGGTAGTGTGACAGTGGTGAAGCCTGTGGTGAAAGTGAGAAATGCATTTCAGGTGGAGGTGGGATTACATCAACGATTAGTTCTGAGCGCTTTCGTATTTGCAATGGTGATGGACAGGTTGACAGAAGAGATCAGATAGGAGTCCCCATGGCCTATGATGGTTGCAGATACATTGTGATCTATAGTGAGAGTAGGGACCAGATTAAGGAGACCCTGGAGAGATGGAGATATACTCTAGAGATGAGAGGAATGAAGGTCAGCAGGATTAAGACAGAATATATGTGTGTTAATGAGAGGGAGGATAGAGGAATGGTGAGGATGCAGGGAGTAGAGTTGGTGAAGGTGGATGAGTTTAAATACTTGGGATCAACAGTTCAGAGTAATGGTGAGTGTGGAAGGGAGGTGAAGAAGAGAGTACAGGCAGGATGGAGTGGGTGGAGAAGAGTGTCAGGAGTGATTTGCGACAGACGGGTACCAGGAAGAGTGAAAGGGAAGGTCTACAAGAGGGTTGAGAGACCAGCTTTGTTATTTGGGTTGGAGATTATGGCATTGACAAAAAGGCAGGAGTCAGAGCTGGACGTGGCAGAGTTAAAGATGTTAAGACTTGCACTGGTTGTGACAAGAATGAACAGGATTAGGAATCAGTATATTACACGGTCAGCTCAGGTTGGACAGTTTGAAGACAAAGCCAGAGAGGCGAGATTGAATTGATTTGGACATGTGCTGAGAAGGGATGCTGGGTATATTGAGAAAAGGATGCTAAAGATGGAGCTTTCAGGTAAGATGAAAAGAGGAAGGCCTAAGATAAGGTTTATGGATGTGGTGAGAGAGGACATGCAGGTGGTTGGTGTGGCAGTGCAAGATGCAGAGGACAGGAAGAAATTAAAACAGATGATCCGCTGTGGCACCCTCTAACAGGAACAGCCGAAAGAAAAAGAAGAATGTTCTAAGGAAAGCACTACAATAAAAACTGAGACAACATACAGTAATGGTTCAATATGTAGAGCTCTAATGAAACACTGCATTCAGAAGAGAAGTAATATGAGTAATTGTCTAATACACATAATTATTAGGAAACATGATATTAACAGTAAGACAGTGGTATTCAATTTATCCCATTTTTAAATAGTGTAACTTCATGTTACAATTGGAAAAAAGGAAACAAAATAGCAAAAATAGGAGGAAACAGTCAAAAAGTGGGATAGCTGGTGGACTGAGATGAGAAGGAAAAGTGGGAATTTAGGAAAGCTGTTAGAAAAATGCAACATTTTGTGGAGAAATGTAGGTGAGATACTACAGCTGTGTAAGTAGCTTGTGGCTTGTGCCTAAAGTGTCTTTAAGCCAGGTGTCTTATAGACATGTTAGTGGCTTGAAGATCCCACATTTACCTTGTGAAATATTGAGCAAAGCCAGGAGTCTGTCAGGTGTTTTTTTTTTTTAATTTTGGATTGAAGCCTTTTTATTTTTTTCTGTTTGTTTTAATGAAAGTGATAATTTTTCTTCCAAAGTATGGTGATATAACTGGAACAGTGGTCATCTCCTGCAACATTGTTTGACTTATTGGTGGCCAGAATGTTTTCACTGTTGCATAATTCTGCACAGGATATACTGATGAAGGGCATTTTTAGGGATGTGAGATTATCAGGACTGTAGATGAAATTATGAGCTGTGACTAGTTGGGTATAGATTAGGTGTTATGGTTGTTTAGGCTAAAATAGTTGTCAATTTTATATGAGAGGTTTGCAGCAAGCATTGCTACTTTGTTGTAGCATGCGTCTGCATTTGTTTCTTTTTTGGTTTGCATGTTTCTTTTCCAAATCTTCCCTCCATCCCTTCCTCCTATCTTTCCTTCCCCCAATTCATTCCTCATATTTTAATTTCCCAAAATCACTTTGGGCAAAGTCTTTTTGGTGCTTTCAAAACATAACTTTTTTTTTGTTCATTCTTTTTCTCGGTCACTATCATAACTTCCAACAATGTTTTAAGAAAAGTGTGAGGACAGCTTTAGATGTCCTAAGGAAGAATAGGATAATTGATAGAAAAGATGCCCATAAAAGAAGGAAAATAAATCTAAGAACACAGGTGTAATAAATTACAGTTTCACTGACAACTAAAGTAAACACTGTCTGGGATTCCAAAAGATTTACCTTGAAAGTGAAGCCGTGCAGAACCCTTTTCCCCTTTATGATAAACCTTTTATTTTTTAGACCAGCCTACCACTGGGTTTCCCACTTCTGGGGTCTTTGTGGGGAGGATGGTTTCAAGGGAAGAGCTGCTTGATAATGCAGCAATCTGCAGGACTGTTTAATGCCATTGCCCTCCCCCAGATATACAAGAGGTTCCTGATTTATATTGCTGAGCAATTCAAAGAAGCACTCAGCTGTGAAAAATATCAGTGTTGGAGGAAAAAGTGAACACAATCAAAAGACGGTGTTTACTCAATCATGCATGTAGAACTAGTTACAATTTTGTAAGTTGAGAGAAGGAAAGGAGTTGGGGAGAGTGTTTGTGACTGTATGTTTGTGGCATGTATGTTCATGTCTTAGGGGTATGAATGGAGCTGTATGAATGAATATGTGTGCATGAGCAGAAATCTGCATTGGTGGTTAAACTAGGGAGATTAGTTAGGGTATCAAGGATCAGCGTGTGTGTGTGTGTGTGTGTGTGTGTGTGTGTGTGTGTGTGTGTGTGTGTGTGTGTGTGTGTGTGTGTGTGTGTATGTGTGTGTGTGTTTGTATACGAGCATGTGTGTCTGTGTGTGTGTATGCGAGCATGTGTGTCTGTGTGTGTGTATGCGTCTGTGTATGCATCTGTGTCTGTGTCTGTCTGTGTGCGTGTGTGTGTGTGCCTGTGTGTCTGTGTGTATGTGTGTGATAAGGGATGCTAACATGATATAAGGGTTGCTAGGGAGAATATTATAAACATGAAGTCTGATACATTACTAGCATTGGCTATTGTGTCATTCAGAGACATATGGATTAACCAGCAATGACGTCCTTCTTATTACAGACATAAGTGTTTCTGATTCACATTTTCTCACCATCACAGTAGTTGACCTACCTGTGTTATGCAGTTACTGCAAGGAATCACCCTTTTGTATCTGTAACCTAGTGTTTATGTTCTTGTAAAATAAATCAAAATAGTACACCCACTACTACTACTATAATTATTATTAGTTAATAATAATAATGATAATAATAATAATAGTAATAGTAAAATAAAATTTGTTCTCAAAATGATCCCTGCTTTGATGACCAGCAATAGTGGTGATAATGTTAATAAAATTATACACTGTTTAGAAATTTTTTTGTGTTCTCCTCTTTTGTTGGATCATCAATGATTTAATTACATCCTAACCATGTCAATTCTACCAAAATACATTTGCTCATATTTATATTATAAGCTGTTTGAACTGCACTGCTGCATCTGTATCTTTAAGTTTGTTTGTGGTAGCATTTCTCTCTGGACCCTCCTTTACTGTTCTTTTATATTAGGAAGACTGGGATTATTCAGCTAGTAGCAATCAGTGTTTATCTGTCTCTCTCAGCTGAGAAGGACACAGAAGGGCTCTAATTACTTTTTTGCACTTCTTTTATATACTGTGACTGTACTTTAGCAGTTTCAAAAAAGAAAAACTGTACTGTCTGCTGCTGCTTTAAGTAGGTAATTGCACTGTAATACATTATATCTGCTAGTTGTAGGGCTGTTTTAGGTAGTTTATGCGGTTTTGTTCCAAACCAGCTATTCTACTTCAAGGAAGTGTTTGTCTGCATGCTTGTGGTGGAAGTGTGCTGTTCTAACTTGTCGGAGTTGGGGGTTGCTGGTGAAGGACTTAGTACTTTCCTGAATGGTAGTTAGCTTAAAGTTTGTTTCTCTTTGCTCGGTTAGCAGTGGTCTGTATAGAGACAAAAGCCTAGAAGCTCAGTTTTCCTAAAAAGATGTCAGTGAAAACCCTTCCAAGCTTTTCTGCTGCAATAGGAGCAACACAATTGCGCACTGAGTAGTGCTGTTTTATTAACCAACCTCAGATTCCTCTTGTACTCCTGCAATACCAGTGCAGTCCTGTCAAATGTACCCTTTCCCCTTCCTAATAAAACATAAAACCCTGCTATCATGGACAGGCAGTTTCCCATCATTTTCCTGGCCAGCCTGATAAGACATGGGCATCCTGAGGCAAAGCAGCAATTGTCTCAGGTATTGACAACCACTTACTCCTGAAACAAACAAATACTTTATGCAACAGATGTAGTTACACTATGAAACTAGAGGCAAGACTTTCACATAAAGATAAAAATGAATGCCAAACAGGCTGTCAGCATAAACACACACTTCCCACACTAAATAAGGATGCGACACATAAACCCATATACATGGAGGTGCGCACTAATAAGTTACCAAAAGATCAGAGGCCTCACAAATGAAAACCACTTGCACACATAGCAATGCAAACAAACTTCCACAACAGATAATAACACACATACCAATGTCTCAACAAATAAACCCATAAGGCGTAACACAACAAAACCTAATGTATTGGTCATAGATAAAGCCATTGTGATACATATAGATCTTCCTGTCACTAGGCTGGATAAGGATCGGGTTACAGTTAGCTCCTTGTCAAGTACCAAGATCTGTCAAGTCACTCAAGCACTCAAGTCACTTAACCTCAAGTACCGGTTTGACTGTGTCATGGTCTCTGTGGGGGTGAATGACTTGAGACCTACCTCACTGGACTATATGAAAAGAAATGCCTGAGTTCTCAGGTTATGTGTCACAGGCAGGTATAAGCTTAGCCTTAAGAAGCATTCTACCTTCTCCAAGGATGATACCACAATACAAACAAAAAATAGTTGACTAACAATTAGCTTATCTTCTGGTGTCAGTCTAGGGGAATCCACTGTGTGTCAGCCTGGGAAGCCATGGTCAACAGGCCGTGCTGCTTTGCCAGAGATGGTCTGTACCTTTCTCCTTTAGATGTCTGGATACTGGCAAAGACATTAGGCACCCATATTGTGCCTTGTTTAGGCAGTGTCGCAATAACCAATCTCCCAACATAACAAAATCCTCTTTAAATAAACTCAATGTACTGCTGCTTAATGCTAGGAGTTCAAAAAAAGAAACTGGACTCCCCGGAAACACTACACACTCTGGAAGATACTGTGCAGTTACTGAGACATGGTTCAAAGGCACAGAAAGCACCCTGGCCATGTAGCGCTACAATGCCTTCCATATGTTCAGACCACTGACTGACCATAAATGAACCAAAGAAGGAGGCGTATTCATCTTCATTAAGGATAAGTACACCTCAATACTGGTCTAAACAGTATGACTCTCTTGACCTACTTTATGTCCAATTCATTTATAAGCAAAGCCCTCTACCACATTATAGTTAGCTGTAAGTACCCCACCATGAAAAAGGAAAAGCATACTGCAGACCTGGACTTACTGGAGTCACTTGCAATACAGCTCAAGACCTTACTCATGGATGATTTTAATTATCCTATCATCAACTGTGAAACATGCACAACCACAAACATGCTGGCTCACAGGTTCTTGGACTTTGTCATTCCAAATGCTCTGAAACAGCTAGTCAGCACACAAACAAGAGGATCAGTTATCCTGGTCATAGTACTCACTACCATGGGAGAGCATTGCACCCCCTACCTGTGTGATGTCATCCCTGGTAGGAGTGGACCATAAATCAGTCTGTTTGATGTAATTATAAGACCAGATACCCCATCAAGCTCAAAAACATTTAAGAACTTTTCAAAGACAAATTACCTCCTACTAAGTGATGGCATAAGAAGTTTCAAAGTCCGGTCAAATACAGATAACATTGACTTCTATGCAGTGGTGTACACCAATGCCCTGTATAACCACTTAAGCATTTTTATATAATTGACTGAACCTGACCGGATTTAAACCAGGTCTTGCTGAAAAATCAAACCCACCTGGTGGACCCCTAGTATAAACAGGCTATACAACAAGAGAAAGAAACTAATGTCCAAGAACAAGAGGGAACTGACTCAGCAGAGGATGAAATCCATCTCTAACTTAAACAAACAAATTAAGCATCTTGTCAAGTCCTCCAAAGCTAATTATGAAGCAAAAATAGTCACCCTAGCTAAGGATAATAACAAAGCATTATTTAACTATGTCCAAAATCTAAAAGGGAATATGCAGCTATGCACTAAACTGGCTGTGGATAGTGTCACCCATAGTCAACTGGAAGTAATAGCCACCCTGCTACTTGACAGATTTGGAGCAAACTTCACCCACCTTTTCCCTCTAGTCATCCCTCAAGGTATACCTGCCACCATTCCTCAACCTGTTACCACAAGAGAGCAGGTCATCTCAGCACTCTCAAGGCCAAAAACTCACCATCAATAGGACCAGAGAACATCTCAGGTTGCCTTTTGAACAACTTAAAACATGATCTAGCAGACCCACTTAGATTCATGTTTAACCACAGCCAGCAAACTGCCTATGTTCCAGTTGGATGGAGGACGACAACAGTAATCCCTCTGCACAAAGGGGGATCATCAACAGTCAGTAAGAATTATAGGCCCATAAGCTTGACTAGCCTCATCTTCAGGGTACTCTGAATCCACCACAGTTGGATTCATTAATGGTAGATCATGCCTGTTAAGCATGGCTGACTTCTTTGAGAAAGTCGCCAAGGCCCTGGATGAGGGAAAGACAGTGCATACCACTTATCTTTACTTAACCAAGACATTTGGCACAACCCCCACTCAAGTATTATAGAGAAACTCTCCCAATTGGAAATTAACCCCTAGATTATCAGATGGGTAGCAAACTAGCTCACTGATAGGACACATACTGTCAAAGTGGGAGACTTGACCTCTAGCAAAAGACCAGTCACCAGTAGGGTATCACAGGGTTCTGAGCTGGCTCCCTTACTGTTCAAAATTTATTTGTCAGAAGTCTTTCTAAACTTGGATGGTCCATGGCTAACCAAGTTAATTGATGAATGCAAACTGAGAGCAATCACCGAGTCCCCAATGATGTTAATATACTGCAGACAAGGTTATGAAGACAAATGATTGGTGCCAAAGCCACAGATTAAAGATAAATTAAAAATTGGTGCCAAAGCCACAGATTAAAGGTAAATGAAAAATTCCCTTTGGGGAAATTGACATCCCTGCTAATTACATTAGAGACAGCATCCCACTAAGTGTAGACCCAGTGGCATGTGATTTGGCATTCAGGTTGATAGCAGTCTAAACTTTGACCACCATATATCCACAGTAGTAAGGAAATTCTTCTATGTGGCACATCTTTTAAGGAAAGGCATCACATCTGCATCTAGGAAAGTTATAATTCCATTATACTTGGCATTCATCAGACCAGTAATTGAGTACAATGCTCCATTTTGCATATATGCCTCACCAGACATCTGTAACAACTGGAGAGACCACAGAGTTTTCTTACCAAGAAATTACAAGGTACACAAAACAAGTCTTATGCAGCAAGACCAAAAGTTCTGTCACTGTATTTTGTCTCCTACAGATTCCTAATGAGTGACCTATGCCTGGGCTTACAGGGCAGTCTCTGACCTGGCCCTGATGGAAATGTTGCACATTCGCAAACCAAACTGCATGAGGGTCACTCTGTCCAGGGATCTTAACCTAGCCTCTCACATGAGCAGGTCATGCTGGACAGATGGATACATCTCCCAGAGACAGAATAAGCTTCCAGTTCATGTGAAACAGATCCCCTCAGTGACCCTCTTCAAACACAACCAAGATCAATGGATGGGTGACCACAAATTCACTCCTAGGGTGGCACCCATGTCCATCCTGGACAGAGGAAGTCAATATTAACTACCATAGAACCTTATCTGTGCAAACTTCAGTCACCTAACCACCGATAGCTGGGGCAACTTAGGCTAAATATGACTAGGCTTGTAAGGGATGCAGGGCCATTAGTCGAATAACCTGCTATGAATGTAGGAATGCACACTGCATGTTAAAAACTGGAGCTAGTATTGCAGATTTTGTTTTTGGCATGGTGGAAATTGATGTCATTGCAAGGTTCCAAAATGTTGTATTGTTTGTATTTTTTTTATATAGCAAGTGATACATATATGAGAAATATCTAATTAACTAAGAATGACTTGGTTTGTATTCTTTTTCTACTGAATTAATTGAAATGTCTTAAACTCTTGTTGCCAGATTTGAGTTAGAAAACGTTTTTTTTTTTTTTTTACTTCTGGGATGTAACTTTTTAATTTTTTTACGTATTTTATTTGACTGTGCTACTACAGATGTCAAAGTCCTGTATTGTGCTATGGTAACTTCTGCCTTTGTAACTTGTCTAACTTGTTCTCCTTCAGTGAAATGAAGGACTGCTGTGGTTGCTTCTGGGCTTGAATTATTATTGGCACTGTAGCCTGTGAGCACTTCCTATCTGCTTTAAATTTGGTGAGTTGAGACCCTATTGTGATGAATTGTAAAATGACAAACTTCCCTTGAACCCTCACTTGTATATTTCCCTTGAATGCCAGTCCTGCACCACGTGGGAAGTGTTGCTTTTAGAGCAGTGGGTTTGCAGATGTTGCCCCACAGGACAAGAGTGCAATAGCACAGTTTGGCAAGTACTCATTATGCTAACTGCTCTAATCCTCCAAAGAGCTACAGAAAGCAGTCACCTTATCCTAATTATCTACTTCCCTGTGATATATATATATATATATATATATATATATATATATATATATATATATATATATATATATATATATTAGTGCTCACCTGTGACTGACCGCCTTTGACTGTGTGTGCTGGCAGCATGTTTGTGACCCTTCAGCTAAGGTGCTAGGATGTAGCACAGATGCTTCCGCCACACTCTGTTGTGCTGAGAATAATAAGTCTAGAGCTCAGCTGCAGATGCCTTTATTTCTTTTCATCTGCTGGCAGTTTGAGGCATGATCCATCCAGCACTGACATTTTATTTAGCATTCTTACTGTTGTACCTGGCTGTGCATGTCTGATTTGTACTTAGTTATTTTAGTATATCTGTATGCTTGTATATTTGCTGTGAAAGTATCTACTGTGTCCTTTCTTAAGCTGTTGGTCACATTGCATCTCTATTGTATTTAAAAGCTTCTTTGGCTACATTACTTTACTTTTTGTAATTTCTCCAAATGTTTTCTGTTTCTATTTTCTAATAAAATGACAAGAATAGACTACATGCTTATGTCCAGGTATGAATAACATTCATGAAGTTATTATTGATTCAGTCTTTGATGTTTGCCAAGATTACTCTTCTCAGCACCCACAATGTACCCAGCAGCACACACAATGTACCCAACATTGTATCCTTCTGTAGATCATATGATGTTATATGTATCAGTAGCATATTTGATTATGCTCAAGAATTCTTTTTGGGCTACCTGTATTGCTCTCCTACTACTATTTGGACTACCTGAATATCTTTATTCCTTATAAGTCTAATCTCTACTTGCATGTCGTGCTGTTTTATGATACTATGCCTCTCAGCACGCAGGCCACCATAATTGCTAGTGTAGAAATTTCAAGGATGAATACCACTTTTGTTCCTTTTTAACTACTACATCTGTTTGTCTTACTTCCACTTCCATAGCTGGTGCAATTGTATGATTCCAGTAATCATAGCTTCTTCATTTTCAAACATTTCCAATGCTTATCATCTACCTCTGTGTTGCAGTGTCTGTACATTCCCCAGTACAACAATTTTACTGCATTGTTGTGTTGTTCAGTGTATAGACCCTCAGCAGTGTGTGTATCTCAGCAACAAGATGTGCAACTCTTTCTAGTTCTGTGTTACAGAACTTGCATTTTACTGCATGCCTCACTTTTATCTACAAACCTTGTAAACCAGCATGTTTATAGTCCACTATCTTGAGCTGTCATTATTAACCTTTCATGTGTTGGTTTATATTCACCTCTCCTTAATCATTCATGCATCAAATCTTAATCAGCATATGCATGTACCAGGAGTTCTCTACACTTTTCAACATAGTTTTGGAGTTTCTACTTTTCTTTCCTTTTATTCAGGTCATGTTCTTTAATATTCTTTCTTTTTTTTAATTTACTGCTGTTGCCTGATTTTTGTCTACTAATGTAGTTTACTGTTCATTCCCTCTCCTTCCTGAAATGCTTCTTTAAATCTGAGCAAAGACGTCATTAGACTTGCCTTCATTGTTCTTCAGAACATTCACTATGTTTGGATGTGATGACGTCAACAAATATGTAGTATGTAGTTCCATGATTGTAGGCCTGTACAAATACTACATTCTAAGAGGACCATACCTCCTTCAGACGATAGGATATAGAGTTTAGCCACACAATGGTACTTCTATACTCAGAGCTAAGTCACTGTGCAAAGATGTGAATATTTTAATAGATTTAGCCAGACATATACTCAGGGCTGCATCACTGTGCAAAGATGTGAATATTTTAATACATTTAGCCAGACATGTAATACAGTGCACCTGCTTGTGCTGTTATTTTTAGTTTATTATTGGAAATGGTGTATAAGATAAATCCTGACCTCTTTTGATGTGTGTTGCTTTTATCCTGGCCATATTTCTTTCTTTAGTCATCTGTACACTTTTCTATATTCTTATAATAATGATCCTTCGTGCCTTCGTGGCTTTATGTTTTTTCTCTTCAATGCTGCCATGAAATTACTCTGCCTGTTCTCTTCATTTCTTTTCTTACTCCATGATTTTGTGGTAGAACTTATATGTTCTTAGTTTAGGTGCACAATTCTGTATTTTGTTTATTTCTCCTGTATCACATGAATTTGCCTCATCTGCCCTAATTAATGTTGCTTATCCACTTTCTGCGGCCTCTTTCTTTCATCTTTCATATTACACCTGCCCATTTATATTAAACCAAGCAGGTCTTCAAATAGTGTTACAGTGCTTTTCCTATTGTGGTATCTAAACTTACTGTTGACATCTTGATTACTGTGATACCTGTGCCTGTTGTTCCCAAATGTCTCTTGTAACATTCTATCTGTTGTATTACCTGTATTTGAAAACTTGAAATCAGTTGTCATCTATGACTCTGTGAACACAGTGCTGTAGCATCCATGCCTGCTGTTCAGTCATTC
This sequence comes from Protopterus annectens, assembly GCF_019279795.1. Taxonomy (NCBI): domain Eukaryota; kingdom Metazoa; phylum Chordata; order Ceratodontiformes; family Protopteridae; genus Protopterus; species Protopterus annectens. The sequence continues at coordinate 1,494,733,862 of NC_056725.1, read as the reverse complement.
ATTAAGATTTTGATAGTAGAGTCTCCATGGACTATTGTGTTGTGGCACCTGTGTCTGATATATTATTTAACATGTCTTGCATTGTTGTACACCGTATACATACTTGCTGTTCAGTTGAGCATTGTAATACTGTACTTTACTGATACATACTGAGCTGTATTGTATTAAACTGTGTTGTACTGCTTTTTTGTATTGTAATGTTTTCATTTTCCTTCCATTTAAAATAAAGAGCTCTCCCCTCTAGCTAGACCAGAGATTACCAAAACATCTTTCCAAAATACATAATATCATTATCCGTATACCAACAGGAATTTCCACTCTCTGTATTCTACATGGTTCTCCATTCCTACTAGAAAGACCAAGGCTCACTAAAATTACATGATGTTGCAAAATGTATGTCACAAGGAATTTCTAGATTAACCAGAGGTCCTCAGTCTGCATCTGCCCTTTCTGACACAAGTCTCTTAGCACCAGGCACCAAGATACAGTGTACAAACTGCCACCAAATTAGTCAACATGTGGCAACTGGAAATATTTTTACAATTAGAGAAAAACACGCAAACTAGTTGCCAGTTCCCATACCAGTTACACACCAACAAATTGAAAGAAAAGGTAATACCATCCTATTCAAGATGCTAAAAAATCACTTCCAAAAACCACAATGACGTCACTGGTGTGGCACTGTAAAGCGCTGAAGTGAGAACTCAGCAACACACCAAAACCTATCCAATACCACATACAGCTTGTTCCATCACCATAGACAAAAGTCACCAAAGTGGTTTGGCCGGGCCTTACAGGGTGCAGCAGCCATCTCCTTACCATGGTAAAGTAAGTGTTACAGGTAACTTCATAGTATAGCATACTGGTACCCTACTTTTGTTCTCCCTTGTGATGGTGTGAATGTCAACTGCTTTTCAGGTGCTAGAGTAAGCCATCTTACTAGGATGCTCAAGTCCCTTCATCCCAAATAGAAAGAAGACATGTTCATTGTCTATGTACATAAAACAACTTCAGAAAAACCCACTCAAAATTTATGAAGAAAGGCGTTACGGAGGTCTCTATGTATCTAAGGCAAGAAAGAAACTTGTGTTAAGGAGGGTCCTACTGTTACCAAGAATGATTCCACAATATAGCCAGAAGATGATTGATTTCATTAATTGGCTTAGTTATTAGTGTAATTCCAAGGTGGCTAAATATGCATCAGCTTGAAGTGTGATGGGAGAGAGTTATGCTTGTTTCACTAGGGATGAACTGCACCTATCTCCCCAAGTATTTTTGTATAGTGACTAAGATATCCTCTACCCCAATAGTACCTTTTAGGCAATATCAGCATAATTAGGTTACCACCCTAACAAATTTAAATTTAAATCTGGTAAATATCAGTGCAGCACTGCTAACATACGTAAATAAGAAAATGTCCTCCATCCTCCAATGACAACATCCTTTGCTTTACAGCTTTAGCTATATGCTACTCATTTAGACACACACATAAATAAGTAGTGATGATGCTTGGCGGTGGAAGTGTGTATGTGTTTATCTGAAATGCTATTTACCTTGAGACTTACTGAACAGGACAATGACCGTGGACTCCTTTCAATCTTAGTGTCTGTAAACAAGACATCATATCACATCTAGGTTTGCTACAGAACTCCATCCATGACACCCATAAATTACAAATCATATCTCAATAAACTACAGTGTCTTGCTGTTGACTCATTATAGGGCATTTTAAGTGTCACTCTGTTAAATGACATGTCTACACCTCAATAATCACGTACACAAAACACTTCCTTAACTTGATTGATTTAAGCTAACTTGATTGTTTATTAACCACCCCTGCTATTGACACCAACATACCTGATCTCAACTTCACTAGAACAGCCTCTGTCTCCTCCTTGCCCATTGTCAAACCCTTACTGCTCAAATCAGATCACTGCTGTATAATACTCTCCATGTGGTCACTGTACAGGTCACCATCCAAACGAACTATCTTTGATAGTCTCCTCAAAAGCCAACTTCCACTCACTTGCTGCTGACTAGAAATACTCTAGCAGTCCCCATCCCTTGATGAACATATAAGACGTATGGCTTTTTGTATCTATAAATGCTCACTAACAAAATGTTTATTTTTTTATGTACATAAAACACAACTCACATAATATACCTCTCACCTGTCCATATTTTACCTCATATTTCCAGTGTGCTCCTTATAAAATCTCATTAAAATAACAGGCATTTAAGTTTAATACTTCATTTTCTTCAAAGAACGCATGCTAACACAAAATATTTTACGAAATTTATGAGTTTATAAGAGCAGTACTTAAATTATGTCCCTATTTTTAGATTTCTCAGACACTTTATCTTATTTTGTTAACTTTTTCCCATTTGAAGTTTTTTTCAGATTAATAAAATCTTGTTTACAATACAGTTGTATTTGTCATATATTCATGTCAACTGATTTTGAATATACTGAAGACATAAATGTGAATATTGACAGTTGCATACAACTGTTGTAACTAAATATAATGGCAATTTTTGTGAACAAAGCAGTCACACCTGAAAGGAGTCTTATATTTAGTGGTTTTACCCAAATTATGAATGAAATAAAAATAAAATGGTCCCTAAAGGGAAGTACCCTCGGATGTAACAGGAGAACCCAGGTGAGGGGAGATACCAATGGGGAAAAAAATTTCCTAGTGGAAGCAGTCAACAGCAAGGCCACCTAGGGTGTCCTTATAGTCTGGGCTGATGCAGCATTAGAACAGCGATAGTCCAGGGAGGGGGCAGTAGGAGAGGCTGGTAGACACAGTGATGTGTAAGAGCTCTGGGGTAGCTGGAAAGAATGAAGCAGAAGGTAAAAAATGTGCATTATGTAAGGCACACAGTTTATTTCTGCTCTGAGTGACTAATACCATAGCTTGATGTGCATGAGCTTGGCTCCCAGTTTCTTGCAATACATTGTATTTACTGAATATATGTGCAATGTTCCCACTGTTTCTGAAATACATGTCTGGGTATAATGTATATGCACCATTCATATTATGCCTATTGTATATTTTGTATGAGAGTTCTTAAATCCATACCTTAGAAATAGCTTTGCACTGAGATATTTTTACCCATATTGTATTTATTACAAACAGTTATGACACCATTATGTTGTATTCCTGATTTGCTAAGGTGTCTACATTGGCACTGAGACACCCAGAAACTGATTGGAAGAGGGATCTGATTTTACTATGCATGTGATGGCAATTCAAATCAGCCTTTCTGCGGCAACTGAATGGAGTATTTGTTGCACTTTGCTGAAGAGTTCTACAGAAAACTGCTGATAACTATAAGTTTTTGCAAACACAGACTGGATTTATTCTGTTAAATTATGTTAAAGGAGTGTGGTTTTCTGTATATGGCATTAATGCAAAGAAGTTTTCTTGTCCACTATACAAGTGAAATGTTTATGTTGGCTGCTATTATCTTATTTCAGTTGATAACTGCCAAAAGATAGCTAAGGCTACATACAAATGCTGATAAGTTTGTGAAGGTAGGCTGCAGCTATTCATAGGTTCATAGGTTCATACTAGGCTATCTGCCCTAGGGCATTTATAAGCCTAGCCAGAATGTGTTTGGCTTTCGCCACCCATTTTAAATTTATTTTGCATTGCCCTTTTTCGAGGTTAGTATACTGTGCCTCTGTCTAACAGTGACACAGAAGTGATACTCGGGGTAAACCTACAATTTCCCATCCACTCATCAAGCTTCCTCTTGAAGAGAGTCAATGAGGGACTCTGCCTAACCTTGACTGGGATTTTATTCCAGAGTGAAGGGAGCCTCTGGGTTATGAATCTGTCCCTCCAGCATGTCCTATTTATTTCAGTGTTGAGGTTCAAGTTTCTCGAGCACGTAGCTCGATGGGATTTGAATTTTCTGAGGTGCAGCATGTCCATTAATTCCAGGTTGGACATGGCTTTATACGTCAGGCACAGATCGCCTCTGAACAGGCGGTATGCCACTGAGTAGAGCTGGAGTTTCTTTAACCGGGCAGCATATGGCATCTGTTTGAGCCCTTTGATCCTCTTGGTGAGGTACTTTTGGGGTCTTTCCAGTTGCTGCAGGTGTCTGGTAAGGTACATCCCAAAAGGGGCATTGTACTCAATTATGGGCCTGATGCGGGATGAGTAAAGAGGCACGATGACCTCCCCTGATCTAGATGTGAATCCCTTCATGATTAGGTGGGCTATATAAAATGTTTTTCTAACCACTTTGGCCACGTGGTTGTCAAATGAGAGACTGCTATCAACTTGGGTCTCCAGGTCCCTAATTACTTCTTCTGTACTTAATGGATTACCACCTATGTGGTAATTTGTGGGCACTTTGTTTTTGTCAAAGGGGATGACCATACACCTTTTGGTATTTAGCTTGAGGCCATGGCTCTGGCACCAGTTGTCTGTTTCTATGAGGCCCTTTTGGAGGATGCTTGTGTCGGCTGGAGAGTCGATTATGGCGCCCAGTTTGCAGTCATCTGCGAACTTGGTCAGCCACAGTCCTTGTGTGTTGGCCTGTACCTCCGAGAAATATATACCGAACAAGAGAGGTCCCAGGACTGAGCCTTGTGGGACACCACTTGTAACTGGTTTGGAGTCTGACATGGCTCCAGCAATTCTAACCATCTGGGTTCTGTCCTTGAGCCAGTTTGAAATCCATCTAGTGACATAGGGGTTTATATTTAAGCTGGTGAGCTTATCTATAATGCCCGAGTGGGGTATCGTATCGAAGGCTTTTCCGAGGTCCAGGTAGGCTGTGTGGACCACCTTCCCCTCGTCAATGGCCTTGGTGACTGTTTCAAAGAAATCAACCAGGGTTAAGAGGCAAGATCTGCCCTTAACAAAGCCGAACTGGGTAGGATCCAGTGTCTGTAGGTCCCCAATATCCTTATTTATGAGGTCCATGATGATCCTTTCCATAGATTTGCAGACCAAGCTAGTCAGGCTTATGGGGCGATAGTTTCCAGGATCCGTTGAGGCACCACCTTAATGGAGAGGGACCACTGTTGCTGTACGCCACTCTTTGGGCATATATCCTGTAGTAAGGCTGAGATTGAACAGTAGTTTTATGTTTGGGTTTAGCTCTTCTTGGAGTTCATGTAGGACGCAGCCCGGGACACCGTCTGGTCCCATTGATGCTGTGTTTTTTGCTTTGGAGAGGGCGGATCTTACCTGAGCATCTGAGATCTCAGGGGGGCAGCACTCTGCTGGGATAGATATTTGCCCTTTTGGTGGGGGGAGAAGAAGTTTGCACTGAACCTATCAGCTAGGATGTTGGCAATGTCTGTGGGTTCAGTGTATTTTTTGTCATTTTGGACTAATTCTGAGCATATCTGGGAATTACCACCCAGGTTCCTAACATAACTAAAGAAAGCCTTGTGATTATCCTTAGTGTCCTGTGAAATTTTTCTCTCGAAGCTGGCCTTAGACAATTTTATGAGTGCCCATAGTTTTTTGCTAATACTGATCAGTGATGCCTTCCCTTTTTGGGATTTTGCTCTATCATTTAGTAGCTTCCTCCTTCTATTGTATAGTTTGTTTATGGCTGGCGTCCAACAGACAGGACGTCTGCCTTTGGAGGATTGGGTCTTGGTTTTATTTGGGATCGCATGATCCATGCATTCCTGAAGGTGTTCATAGAATGCATTTATAAAGGATTCTGCGGTCTGGTCCGTATTTTCCACAGGCCCGGGGGCTTTGAAGGATTCCACCTTGGTTTTGAGGAGTGTGAAATTTGCTTTAGAGAAGTTTTTCACTGTGGTTTTCTGGGCAGGGGGTGGGGTCGGGATGTGAATATCCAGTGAGATTAGTTTATGGTCTGATCTTACCAGTGAGGGATACACTTCTGGTCTGGAACATAGAGTCCCCATGTTGGTGATGATCAGGTCCAGTATGTTTTCCCCTCTTGTGGGAGTGGTAACAAGTTGTTCCATAGCATTTGAGTTTATAAATTCTAGGAACCTTTGGGCTAGGGTATTGGAGCTAGATTAATGCTCCCAGTCTATGTTTGGGTAGTTGAAGTCGCGTAATATAATGGTGTTTGGAGAGACCTTCATATTTTCCAGTGTTCTCAGGAAGGCCGAGTGGGGTTCCTGGGTTTGGGAGGGTGGTCTGTAGCAGGCTATAAACTGGAAGGCAGTTTTACCTACTGTTAGTTGCACATGGATAGTCTCTGATGCTTCGTGCTTTGCCACCAACCTGGAGGTGTGGGTAACTTTGATGAATATCGATACTCCCCCTCCTTTTGTGGTTCGGTCCAAGTTTTGGGGCCGAAAAGCATGGTATGAGGTATAACCTGGTAGTGCTGGGATGCTCTCCGGAGCCCTGAACCAGGTTTCTGTTACTGCACAGATATCGATGTTCTCCATGCTAAGGAGAGTTTCGAGTGCGTGCATCTTGAGGTTTAGACTTCTGGCGTTGAGTAGCATTACTCTTAGTTTCTTATCCCTTGTGATACCTATGGAGGTGGGTTTGTCTTTTGAGCCTTGCCTAAAAAAGGCAATATGGGGGTAGCAGGAGCCTTTTCCAATATCTGAAAGCCCAGGGGTGACAGGTGCAAGCTGTCCCTAGCGAAGCATCGTGGCTTGTCAAGCATATCATCCCAAGCTGACAGGCATTGGATCCCCTTTGAATGACACCAGTACTTAAGCCAATTGTTGAAATTGATCATCTTGTCTTCATATTGTGGCATCATTCTTGGTGAGGGTAAGATGCTACTCAAGGTCAGGGTCATACCGGCCTGGGCGACATGCTCAGAGAGCTTCTTTATGTCTCTTTTCATGTAGTCCAGGGAGGTACGTCTCAGGTCATTCACACCAGCATGGACAATGACTGAGTCATATTTGTACTTGCCTTGGAGTGACCTGAGTGCTTGTGTTATGTGGTGGATCCTAGCACCCAACAGGCTGCTCACCGTGACCCTCTCCTTGTTCAGCCTGGTGAGCGGGACGTCAGTGTGCCTGACGATAGAGTCACCTATTACAAGTGTATCAGGTGTGTTGTTTAGTCTTAAGGGCTGTGACTGTTCAGCACACTGGCTTTGTGAGATATGTGTTGCACGTGTTTTGTTTTGGGGTAGCAGTTGCTTGGGTGTCTGCTTTGGAGGTCTCTGCTGCTTAGGCAGATCTTTATTTAGAGCCTCCTAGTATGTTTTGGTGTGATTATGTGTTTGGTTTGCTGTCATGGTAGGTCTATGTGAGACTGGAATTTTAGTGAGTGTAGTTTCCTTCTCCTCCTGACTGGTTATGCCAGTACTGAGTTGAGAGAGCTTAGCCTCCAGTTTGGCTATATGGTTGCATCTCTCACATGTGTTGGAATTTGTTGGGAGGAGGAGAGGGTTGTCTGTGTACATGAGGCAGTTGTAACATTGCCTCAAGATTCCCAGATTCACCAGCTGGACTGGAGAGGAGATTGACAACTGAACTTTGGACATGCTAGAATAATATTGGGAATTCCTTAATAATTGAAAGCAAGGGCCAGTGGGGAGTGAGGGTGTAGTGCTTTTAATTTTTAGTGCTGACTTATATAATTGCTTTAGTGAGCAAGTGCCAGGTAACTTAAGTGCAATGTGTTACAGGTAACTTAAATGCAAAAACGACAAACAGTAACTTTCTTTCAAGTGAAACAAGGAAATAAGTATTGTAAGCAATGCAGATATCACTAGTGATCCACAGAAGCGCTGAGAAGCCGCGTATTAGGTGGAATTAGCGTTCCAGGGAAACAACAAGCAAACAAACAACAAGCATATAAACAAAGCTAGATTCAGCAGGCCTGGATCTAGTCTATGCTACAGCAAACAAGGTGTACCAATTTCAGTAAGATACAGTTCAAATATTCAGGCACTATAAACCTTTAACCAGAAATTTTTGGGGGGAAGTCCTACCGCACCAATACAGAAGTACACCATTTATGGATATCAAGTACAGTAGACAGGAGGTGGGACTCTGAAAACATAAAGGTGCTTTCATGTGTGGCATGCATGAGTGTTGGGACAGACAAGACAGAATTAATTACATCAAACTAAGAAGGCTAACTGCATTAAATTATACTGTCTGAATTTAAAGTTACCTACTATTAACGTTAAGAGGAAGTGGGTGCAAACTTCCTACAAAACACCTGGCAATTTTTATAATGAACATTCTTAGCTAGAACACAAGGTAAGGTAAAACAGCTGAGGCATATTTTGATGTCAGTGCAAAGAAAAAAATGATTAAAATACTTTTATTTATTGAATATGATAGTGATGCTAGCCAGAATGAGCTCCTTCATATACATTAATGGTAGTGATATATCTGCTATGTTTCTCAAAATGGTAAGTTTCTTAAAAGTAGAGATAAAATCAATACCCTAATAATATCCTGTAGATTAATGCATATGACCAGGTGTCCCTTTTATTTACTTAATGAAATACTCACTGTATGTACTGTATTAATCTTTTGCAGTGTACAGAATATTGACATAGGTTGGTGCTGTCCCCATGTATGTATGAATAGTAATGAATAGTATAAATGTATATATATATATGTGTGTGTGTGTGTGTGTGTGTGTGTGTGTGTGTGTGTGTGTGTGTGTGTGTGTGTGCAATAGGCAGCATCTAATCAAAAAAGTGCCTTTGCACTCATTTCTTCCTTATTAAGAAAGGACTAAACTCACTACATACCTTGTTTATACACCTGATTCTGATGGATATTATATGGTGTCCATTTCTAAAAGTGGTGGTTTCAGGGTGTTATGAATCATATGAAAGGGATGCAAACAGTTAAAACATGCAAACAACAGTTGTATCCAAGGTGTGACGTTGTTAGGATTTAATTGATTAGGGTTCAAGTATTTATTTATTTATTTTATTTATTTGCAGTTTGTTAGCCTGGAAAGTTCATTGGGCCAAAATGAGCCCGTTTTCAATGGAGGCCCAGGAAGAAAAGCTCCACGTACAATTATTACAAAGCTAATATCAACAAAGTTACGTACAATACAATTTTCAAAACTACTAAAAACACAGTAATATAGAAGACAGAATAATAACATTTGAGCAAGATGTTGTAACAAAGTACTGAATGAAATTAAAACATAAGTAGGAGAGTAGAACAGTGAAAAGTGAATATGATGAGTTATGCGAAAGGAACAAAGGGAGAGGGAGTGGAAATGAAATGAAGGGAGTCACTAGGGTGAGTTATGAGAAAGGAACAAAGGGAGAGGGAGTGGAAATGAAATGAAGGGAGTCACTAGGGTGAGTTATGAGAAAGGAACAAAGGGAGAGGGAGTGGAAATGAAATGAAGGAGTCACTAGGGTGAGTTATGAGAAAGGAACAAAGGGAGAGGGAGTGGAAATGAAATGAAGGGAGTCACTAGGGTGAGTTATGAGAAAGGAACAAAGGGAGAGGGAGTGGAAATGAAATGAAGGGAGTCACTAGGGTGAGTTATGAGAAAGGAACAAAGGGAGAGGGAGTGGAAATGAAATGAAGGGAGTCACTAGGGTGAGTTATGAGAAAGGAAAACGGGAGAGGGAGTGGAAATGAAATGAAGGGAGTCACTAGGTTGAGTTATGAGAAGGGAAAAAGGGAGAGGGAGTGGAAATGAAATGAAGGGAGTCACTAGGGTGAGTTTTGAGAAAGGAGGAAAAAAAGGATGGAGGAGCAGAAATGGGATAGAGGGAGTCAGGTGGAGTGAGAGCACGAGGATTCCCAGTGTGAAGTGAGATGGGAATGGAGCATGGTCTTGAGGGTAGAGTGGTTTTGGTTGATTCAAATTTGGGGAGAGTACATCCCATAGGCAAGCGAGGGAAAAAGACAGGAGAAATTGCCCACGTGCATGTAAGGGTTTGTACACTTTGAGGAGATTGTGGTTACTGGACCTGAGTAGTCTGTCAGGATGATGCAAGGTGAGTATGGAGGAGAGGGAATGGCAGTTAGAGGGTTTGAAAATGAGTTTGTGAGCAGTTAACAGTTTAATGTAAGAGAGATGGTGGGGGGAGTTCCAGCCAGTTCAAGGAGTGGAGTGCATCACAGTGGTGGGAGCAGGATTTGGTTCCGATAGCAAACTTAGAGATTTTATTGTAGCAGGATGACAGTTTTGACTTTAGGGAGGATTGAAGGTTGGTGAGGAGAAAACCATCCTTGCACAGAAAATTAATCCCAGGCATTAGAAGTTACTTAAGGACATTAAAAGCATTAGTGAATGGAGAGCAGGTGAATATCATATTTCCTCAATAAAAATACTGTACAGAACAAGGGAAAAAAGAAGAGTCTCTCACAAGGTCATTGGTATAAATCCTTTGTTGGAATTCATAAAATGGTCTCCAAAATGGAAGTATGGAAGATAGCTCCTGAGAACTCAAGTATAAAGACTTTCAGAATTGCACATAACTAAAATTAATAGCTATACATTATGGTAGCCTTTTACCAGATTTGCAAATACACTTAAAGTCATGGGATTAGTAAAGTATCTGCTATTGTATACATAGAACCTGCATAATATAGTATTCCGTGTTGATGCTAACGGATAAGAAAGGGATAAGAAGGAAACAACAAAAGACATTATTACATATTGTATACACATTACAAAATTGGAAGGTTTGGCTGTAGGCTATTTTATCCAGACATGTTTGTATGCATGTATGTGTTTTTTTAAATAAACAGAACCACAGAAAGGCTAACTTTCAGATAATTACATATTAAACGGAATTTAATTATCATAGGCAGCTACAGAACATGCAGTTCAGGAAAATATTAAGGAGCCTAGCCCAAATTCCCAATGGCCCCAAAGCACAGTCTAGTTAAATGACTTGCTGAAGGTCACACATTAGGGTACCTTGTACTAAAGCACATTGACAGTGACGATTATTATTATAATATTATTGACAATTTGTTTTTTTGTTTGGAGAGGCACACAGATTGAGCTCTTACAGCTCATTGAAGACATGAACAATAGCACGTCTTTTTTGCATTTTACTGGTAGCTGGGACAATTGTAAGATATATTTCTTAGATTTAGAAGTTATCAAAGAGGATGGTAAAGATTTTTCGGAGTCCTGCATCAGTTATAAGAATGTGGCAAGCAATGGTCTTTTTGAGTTACTCTAGTATGCATCCCACGTATGTGAAATATAACATTATAAAGGGGCAGTTAGTAAGGCTTAATAGACTTACAAGCGATGAAGCACAGTTAGATTTGTTAGTGCAGGAATTGCATTCTAGATTCAAAAACAGAGGGTACCCTTCTAAAATAGTCCAAGACATTATTAGTACAAGTGAAAGGGAGGGGCTTAGTGGAAACACAAAACAAGAAGGATTGGGTAACGTCCATGTCGTTAACCTTTACTTTAGACAGTAAAGACATTAAAAACATAGTGACCAACAACTGGAGAATATTAGTTTCAAATAGTGATCTTCAGATGGTAGTAGGAGAAGCCCCCATGTTTGTTAAAACAAGTGGAAGGAATTTCAAAGAAATGTTAGAAAATGGACAAAGAAAAAAGCCTCAAGGCAACATCGATACTTTTAAATGTAAAAGTTGCAGTTTTTATAAATACATTTCAGAGGGAGCAGATTTTAATGTTGCAACTCAGAGCAAGATGCAGCACATTTCAAGGCATTTTTAATTGTAAATTTACATTTTTGGTATACATGGCAAAATGCTCCACTTGTTCTTCATTCTTTATTGGGAAAACCAATAGGCAACTTAAAAACAGAATGTATGAACACTATTATGCCATCAAAAAGAAAAAAATAGATAATGCTCTTTACAAGCACACTTTAAACTGTGTGAGTAGCAATAACATACAGTTACAGATCATGTTCCACTGGGCTTTAATGGAGACAGAGATGGGGAACTAGATTTTAAAGAGTTTAAATGGCAGGTTTTATTAGATGCATGTTTATTATAACAAATGTAAATAGTTTATAAGTTTGTTAGAAATGTTATGTTTTATTTAAAATGCATTTTTGTTTAAACACATTTTAAACAGTTTTTACATTAAGTTTAAGTAAAATGAGATTTGATTGGTGTGATGTGTATTGATGATGTTATAAAAATGAAACAGTTTTTTAACACTTTGTTCTGATGAAGGCCTAATTCTTGGGCTGTAAGCGCTAAACCAGTGGTTTAAAGTTCATTTTATTTGATATAGTGCTCCATCATCACTTGTGGTTTTCTCTTTATTTTACCAAAGTTACACAAAATGTGAGACAAGTCTGCAGTTTTCTTTGAAAATGTAGAAAAACATTACACAGTTCCACAGTACTGCAGAACAGTGTTTACCTCCTCGGGGCTCTGCCTTCTTTAAACACTGCTTCTTTGCTGCTTCAAACTGCTCTGTTGGTGCTGCTAGTACTGTTATATCTTTGTTGGTGAACGGTCTATCATTTAAATTGGAAACACATCTGCTAAACTCGCAAACATGATGTAGTTTGCATAGTATGTTTTGAAATGAGAACCAAACATATGACAACTCTAAAACAATTATATAACACCTATTAACATATGCAATCAGTCTTACTAAAAATAAATTAAACAGTATCTGAAAATAAAGTAAAAAAAATAATTTTGACATTAAATGCAAAAAACTGTCATGGTATACCACTTCCAACCTTACTACTGAATGCATTATAGAATTTTACCTGCAATAGTACAGCAGGCAGGAAAACAGCTGTATTCAGAGACACACTGGGTCTTTGTGTCACATCATTCAGGTTTTTATGATGCTTTTACATTGGTTATGATATTTGTTTAGCAAAGAATGTCTGTGGCTGTCATTACTTGTCCATGTCATTGCATACAGTATAATGTGTGGCAATCTTTAAGTGGTCTCCAGAATTAATCTGGTGTGTTCCATGCCCCAACATGATGTCATTCTAGAGGATGCCAGAGACTGGTATTGACAGGTCAGCTTTGCATTACCTGGTTGTGAGAACCATCCACAATGCTATCCTGGACAATTTGCAAGGCAGCTCAGAGTTTTTGTTCAGACATTTCTTGTGCTTTCAGTTTTAAGATTTAGTATGTGAAACAGTATGATGTTTTGGGACTGACCACATAACCAGAACATCTGATCAATATTCCAAATATGCAGATATGTATTTAAAGATTAAATTGATGAATAGCTAAGTCTCTTTTGAAAGTATGCTATGTAGTTTAAGTAGTTTGTCCATGTAGATTGATGGGAGGTATTCTTAATGGGTGTTTTAATGCAGAAGATAGGACTAAATCAACTGCTCCATAGATATACAGTTTTATTAGAGGGAAAAATGAAAAGTCATGCCTTGAAGAATAAATAAACAAAATTCATACTGAGAAGTTGCAAAATTAAGGTTATTTTTCATCAAACTTATTTTAAGGGTAGAATGCAACTCAGATTTTTTTTCTCTTTTGACTATGTGTATGTCACTATATACAGATGCATGTATCGCTGTAGCCTTGCTATCTCACCAAACTTGCTTAACCTATTAAATATATTGGCAGCCCAGACATCTCTGGAGAGCTAGTAAGAACAATGTAATACATAGCTCTGCATACAAAGATACACACATTTTTTTAAAGGGATTAGAGTGAGAAAAAATAATCTAAGTCATGGTTTGTGGTTTTAAACTGGATTGCAATATAAAATTCATTATGGGGTTTATCTTCATTATCATTTTTGTTTAATTAAGAAATTTCTTCCACATTTCAGAGTAATATTATAGGCAGAGTTGAGGAATGTGGTAAACATTGTGCACCCAAGGATTTCCTCTGTTGCAGTCTGTTGCAAAGTATATGTGTGATTTAAAGGTATGATTTTTAAGGAAAATTAATGCCAGTCAAGAATTTCTATATTGACTGCCATCTAGTGCTAAACCTCATGCCACAATGAGGTATTCACTTTTGCTAAAATATTAGTGGTTTGCAGTCAAAGAAAACAGAAACTGATTAAGCTTAAAATGTCCCACAAGGGTAGCTATCCTAGTACTTATTTATGATTATATCACACTATATATGCCACTTTTTGCCTACCTATCACAGCAAAAATGCAATGGCTCCATGACATCTTATTATCCTAGTTTCTCTGATAATCCATATATATCTAAAGGTAAACATGCCTGTTGAGCAATGAACCATTAAATATTGACCCTTTTTCTCAAGTTCATTTGATAAACAGGACGCATAAGGTAGCCTGATACACTGTAAACACATAGAACTGTAATCAACAGTGGCACATGACAACTAAAACATATGACAGAATGTAGGAGAGATGCAAAAGTATGCATTGTATCCCAAGAAACCATACATATCAGAAGTGCACATACATAGCACGAATAATAGCAATCAAGTACTGTTACTTTGTATAAACCTGTACAGATATCCATCCTTTACACATGACAAAGTAATACTTGTGTGTGTAGCATGAATTTGCAAAAAAAAAAAAAGAAAAAAGGAAGCGGATAAAAAATAAAATATACCATAATTTACTAAAACAATACCATGTGTAAAATCAAATTTTTACAATTGAACATTTTTTTTAAAATGAGGCATTTTCATTGTGGCACTGTCTGTGCAAAAGGAGATCTAGTACTGTGGCATCTAATATCTTGGTAGCATGTGATATCTTTGGAAGCGTTTTAGGCCAGAATATAAGACAGTCTGTGCTGGTCCAGACCAATCATGCTTATAACAGGCACACACAGCCACAAGGCGATTTGCTAATCTGGAAGAATGGACAAACATAGACTGTCTTATACTCTGGTCTGAAATCACATAGGATTAGCATGTCACTCTTGTACTGATTTTTTTTTGGCACTTTGCATCTATTGACAATGAAGACAGTGCTACATTGTGAATCTTTCTGCATGGAATGGCCATACAGTGTTGGCAACCTGCAGATCCCAAACAGCCCACACTACAGTGGGTACTCAGGTCATCAGATGTGTTTAGAGAGTTAGCATGAGTGTGTGGCAGGACAACATTCACATGTAGAAGGTTACCTGCTGCTAGCTAAGCTTCCTTCTCCACAATCTGTAATGTGAGCACAACTCATGTTGGTATATATATCTACTGACTGGTAACTCTCCAAGGAAATGTGTCAGGCACTTTCCAAAAAGTAGTCTATGTATTGCAAAGATTTCAAGGACAGAGGGTCCCCTGACCTCTTGACAATACACAAAACAGATCACTATGTGTCAATCTGCAGGGCAGAAGTATTTTTGTTTATTAATCATTGTCAGAATCCACACCGAGGTTGATGACACTGACGTGTCCATACCAGACCTGAATTTACTCTCTGTTTTGGCAATGAGGGGTCTAAGGCCTTAATACAAGTATTTTGATGCTTTCTTTGCCCAGATGTGCCTTCTTTCCAAGTAATTTTAGCAATTTATTTAATGTTGTGTAATTTTAATGTACATGAATAGCACTACAGACATGGACACTGTAAATGTTGCAGTGAACAACACACAGGATGATATATAGACACTCACTAGGATAACCAGCTTTAGTGCTAATAGACTTGTTTTATTCAAAGAGTATATGATTGCAGTCATGATGTACTATATAACATTCTAATATCCTTGTTTTAAACCCCTTCTGCTAGCATTATCACTCCAATTTTGGCCACATCTACTGAATATTCCAAACTGATAAATTGTAGCTATTTTCATGGTGTATACTGTCAAGTTTTTGCAGCATGCAATACAATAGGGTGCACAAGTGTTATATGCTACATATGTTTCACCAGGGGTGAAGAATCAGCAAAAATGCATTTTTAGATTGAAAATTACATAGTCTGTGATGTGCAAGGCCAATTGGTGTATTTTGTATGCCTCTACTGTCTGGATTGTTATTATCTGCACTGGTAGTAAGTACAATACACCCCTCAAATGTAGTAATAGTAATGTGGATAGAATATGTGGTCTAAGGCATAACAATACCAAAAGCTGTGTGCAAACCTAATGATTCAGTAGCAATGATCTCAAACCACCTGCACATTGAAAGAATCATATCATTGTGTGTTACAGTAGGCAGCAGTGTTATCTGTGCTGGGCATCTGTACTGTTAAATGTATATTGTCAATAGTACAAGTGGCATCAGTAATGCCTGCTTTGTGATGGATGTTCTGCAATACATGCACTTTCTCAGCATCTTTCTTGAACATATGGAAGATTTTTTCTGCATGTGTAACCAGGAATTCATGGACATTGCACATAATTATGGTTATAGGAATTTATGGAGATTGCAAAGAATTCTCTTTGGGGATGCTTATAATTTGTTTATATAGTATGCACATCTATGCTGCACATGGATGTATATACAGTATGCACATCCATGCTGCACATGGATGCATATACAGTATGCACAACCATGCTGCACATGGATGCATATGTAGTATGCACATCCATGCTGTCCAGATGGTGCAGCATAGATGTGCTGGCACAGGAGACAGAGATAGTGCACATAAGCTTGACGAGCCTTGTCTGCAAAGCTATGGAGAGGATCATAATGGAACTCATAAATAAAGACATTGGGGACCTACAGACACTGGATCCTACCCAATTTGGCTTTGTCAAGGGCAGATCCTGCCTCTTGAACTTGGTCGACTTTTTCAAAACAGTCACTAAGGCCATTGATGAGGGTAAGGCAGTTCACACAGCCTACCTTGACCTAGCAAAAGCGTTCGACACAATACCCCACTCGGGCATCATAGAAAAGCTCACCAGCTTAGATGTAAACCCATATGTCACAAGATGGGTTGCAAACTGGCTCAAGGACAGAACACACAGGGTTAGAGTTGCTGGTGCCATGTCAGACTCTAAGCCGGTCACGAGCGGTGTCCCACAGGGCTCAGTCCTGGGCACCCTCTTGTTCACCATTTATTTTTCTGACGTGCAGGTAAACATAGGGGATTGTGGCTGACAAAATTTGCAGATGACTGCAAACTGGGCACCATAATTGACACTCCATCAGACACAGACATCCTCCAGAGAGGTCTCATAGAAATGGATAACTGGTGCCAGAGCCATGGCCCTAAGCTAAATGCCAAAAAATGTATAGTCATACCCTTTGGGAAAAACAAGGTAACCCCTAATTACCACATAGGTGGTAATCCATTAAACACGGAAGAAGTTATCAGGGACCTGGGGACGCAAGTTGACAGTAACCTCTCTTTTGACACTCACATTGCCAAAGTGGTTAGGAAGACCTTCTACATTGCCCACCTGATCATGAAGGGATTCACATCCAGATCAGGAGAGGTCATTGTACCCCTGTACTCTTGACTTATCAGACCAATGATTGAGTACAATGCCCCATTCGGAATGTACCTTACCCGACACCTGCAGCAGTTGGAAAGACCCCAAAAGTTCCTCACCAAAAGGATAAAGGGGCTCAAACATATGTCATACGATGCCCGACTGAAGAAACTCCAGCTCTATTCAGTCGCAAACCATCTGCTCAGAGGTGATCTGTGCCTGACATACAAGGCCATGTCCAACCCGGAATTAATGGACATGCTCCACCTCAAAAAATCCAAATCCACCAGAGCCACGAGAGCAAGAGACTTAAACCTCAACACGGATATAAATAGGACATGCTGGAGGGACAGATTCATCACCCAGAGACTCCCTACACTATGGAACAGAATCCCAGTCCATGTGAGGCAGAGCCCCTCACTGACTCTGTTCAAGAGAAATCTTGACGAGTGGATGGGAGATCGTAGGTTTACCCCGGGAATCATCTCTGTATCACTGCTGGACAGAGGCACAGCAAACTAATGGGTATAGTATTCTCATCCTAAGGGGTGGTGAAAGCCACGCACACTCTGGCTAGGCTTATAAATGCCCTAGGGCAGATAGCCTAGTATGAACCTATGAACCTATGAACCTATGAACCTATAATACAAATGCATATCTTAGCAGATACCACACAGAGTGAACGGTATACAAATAAATATATTGGCACAGGTCACTGAGATGGTGCATAGTACCTACATCCATGTCTAGCCATGGGTCACAGTGACACTGCACAGTATCAACATACATGTCTTAGCATGCATTACAGATATAGCATAGAATATGCATATCTGTGTCTTCGCAGAGGTCATAGACATGGTTTACTATATGCACATGCGCATCTTTTCACATGTCACAGAGATGGTCCAAAGAATGCATACTTATACCTTGGAACAAGTCACAGAGATGTTTTTTTGGAGGCATATCCACATCTTGGCACAGGTTGCAGAGATGGTGCATAGTATGCTCATCCATATTTTGTTGTAGATTGCAAAGGTAGTTTAGTGTCTGAGCATCATTCTGTAATAGTGCAGTTTTCAATGTGCAGTAAGCAAACTATACTGGTGCTTGATATGAAACAGGTTCTGTCTCTTGTACGTCCATTCACATTTTAGGGACCACGGCATGGATTGGCCAACAATGGCTATCATATCCACAATTATAAATGCATCCTGATTTATATTAGTATACTTTCAAAGCATTTCCATTAACATATGTTTTTTTCTGCCTTGATCTACATTGAGCTATGTCTCTAAATCAAACACTGTCTTATATACATGAAGAAGAACAGGGACATATAATTTGCATGAAAATGTCACTGTAGTTTTACTCCTGAGGATCAGAGCTTAAATTGTCAGCAATCTCTAAATAGTGTGGTTACTAGTGCCTTGTAATTATATGTGTTTTTGTGTCACTAACTTCAGACTATGTTCCTGAATCCTGCTGAATATGAGTACATATGAGTATAACCTGAAAGTCTGTCATCCCTTAATAATCATGTAGTCTAAATGCCATTCAAACTTTTCTAAATATCAAAAATTCAACTCAGTAAAAAAGTTTACCACTGAATTTCAGTAAATATAGCATTTTTCACCGTTGTAGCTACAATGCTGCTTATTTAAATCTTATTATATCTCTTAACTGCTAATTTTGATGTCAAGAGATTCAGTAACACAGATGTCTGTTTCATTCTGTTTCTTAAATATAGCTAGGGGAATAGCAAGAGGTGGTTAGCAGAAGATTCTCTTCAAAAAAACAGATCAATTTTCCAGATATACGTGGTTTACTTAGGAGTATTCCGTGTGTTTGTATGTATATAAATGCAAGATTGTGTGTGTGTGTGTGTGTGTGTGTGTGTGTGTGTGTGTGTGTGTGTGTGTATGTGTGTGCGCACGCGCGGTGTGGGCGTGCGTGCGTGTGTGTCTGTGTGTGTGTCTGTAAAGATAAAACACATATATTCAGTCTCCCTTACATAAACACAAACACACTCATACCACTCA
The DNA here is from genome assembly GCF_019279795.1 of Protopterus annectens. NCBI lineage: Eukaryota > Metazoa > Chordata > Ceratodontiformes > Protopteridae > Protopterus > Protopterus annectens. Next base: position 1,494,714,573 of record NC_056725.1, on the reverse strand, counting down.
CTCCCCCCACACATGCGCGCACACACACACACACACACACACACACACACACACACACACACACACACACACACACACACACACTCAAGTGAAAAGACAAAAGTGCTGCTGGAAATGTTTTTTTTTTCACAAGCTCAGAATCCAGCAATAAATCTGTGTTCCTTACGCCTGAAAGACCCAGTCAAAAGGATTAGCTAAGTCAGTAACACAGTGTGAAACAGGATGAAAAAAACTAAAATAGAGAAAATCTTTAAAAACTTATGAAGGTATGGATCTGTCCGTGGGAGAGAAGGGCTGCATACTGAACTCTTGGTGGTTGAAAAACATGCTCACACTAGCAAGTGCCTCTTCTTCTGTTGAATGGCCTTTTGATAATTTAAGCTATTCAGTTTTATAGCTTCATTCTTTCTTCAGGTGGATTCATAAACGGTTGTATGCACATCACACAGGAATATTGACATTTGGTTTCTTTGATGCATCTGCTCATTTTTCACCTGTTGTGACTTTTCTTACTTTAGCTAGTATTCATTCTTGCTTCTGCTTTTACTTCCTCTTTGCAAACAAAAGTTAATTTGATAGCAGATGTGAAGGTTATCTCTTTGGTACCTTATTTCTTTTTGTTAATACATGATGTGTTGCGTGTGCATTATGTGTTGTCATAGGAACTGTGGGAAGTTCAAGGTCGCTGTGCCTTATGACCGTTATTCCTGGCCATTTCCTACCCTAGATTGTACCTCCCTTTGTGAGAAGAACTATGCCAGCTATGCCTTGGGGCAATTCATGAATACCAATCCAGTTACCTGAAGGGAGATATTGTATCACACTCTGTAGCTGCATGAGGGGTCTATTTAATAAGTAAGAGACATGATGAGTAACAAATCTGTCTCTCCACATTGTTATATTCATCTGATGAAGCAGGGATAGATGTTTTGTTCTGATATTTATAGCACAGTTTGATATATAAAGGTATAAAATGTGCTGGGCTACTGGGTCTCAGGTTGTTTAGAAGGCATGGCATGGCATGGCTCTCTGCTGCAGCATGGGTGACACAGGAAAGAGGGACAGTGCTTCTAGTAATTTCTGGTAACATAGGGATTTTAAGCTTGTGATCCCCATTGTGGTCTTTCCAGCTATTTTATATATATATAGTGAGACGCATCTTAAAGGGGGCATTATATTCTATAACTGGTTACGTCAGTGCTGAATATGGGGGGGGGGGGCAATAACATTTATTGAGCTGGATGATATTCTCTTGGTGATCAGCTGAGGCATGTAGAAGGATTTCCTAACAACTGTTGGTATGTGATGTTCAAATAAGAGGGAATTACCAACCCAGGATCCCAGGTCTCTTATTATATGTTCATTTTATGTTCATTATATGTTCATTTTCCATATTTATCAAGGATATCCACACCTCCAGGTTAGTGGCATTGCATGAAGTATCGGAGACCATCCATGTGCAACTAACAGTGGGCAAGATTGCTTTTCAGTTTATAGCATCCTACAGACCACCCTCTCAAAGTCAGGAATCCCACTCGGCTTTCCTGAAAACATTGGAGAACATGAAGATCTCTCCGAACACCATTATATTGGGTGACTTCAACTACCCAAACATAGACTGGGAGCACTACTCAAGCCCCAGCACCTTAGCCCAAAGGTTCCTGGAAATTATAAACTCAAATACTATGGAACAACTAGTCACCACTCCCACAAGAGGGGACAACATACTAGACCTGATCATTACCAACATGGGGACTCTATGCTCCACACCAGAAGTATATCCCTCATTGGTAAGATCAGACCATAAATTAATTTCACTGGATGTCTACATCCCGACCCCACCCCCAGCCCAGAAAACCACAGTGAAAAAATTCTCAAAAGTGAACTTCTCACTTCTCAAAACCGAAGTGGAATCCTTCAAGGCCCCAGAGCCAGTGGAAACTATGGCCCAAACTGCAGAATCCTATATAAACGCATTCTACGGACATCTCCAGGAATGCATGGATCATGCTATCCCAAACAAAACCAAGACCCAATCATCCAAAGGCAGGCATCCAGTCTGGTGGACCCCTGCCATAAATAAATTGTACAACAGAAGGAGGAAGCTACTACATGATAGAGCAAAATCCCTAATAGGGAAGGCATCTTTGAACAGTACTAGCAAAAAATTACGATCTCTCATAAAATCGTCCAAGGCCAGCCTCGAGAGAAAAATTGCACAGGACACCAAAGACAATCATAAGGGTTTTTTTCAGTTATGTTAGGAACCTGGGATGCAACTCCCAGACTTGTTCTGAGTTGATTCTAAACGTCAAAAAATACACTGAACCCACAGACATCGCCAATATCCTGGCAGACAGGGTCAGTGCAAACTCCTCCCCCCCCAAAAGAGCAAGTATCTATCCCAGCAGAGGGCTGCCTCCCAAACATCTCTGATGCTCAGGTGAAGGCTGCCCTCTCCAAAGCAAAAAACACTGCTTTCATGGGACCAGATGGCATCCCAGGTTGCGTCCTACATGAACTCCAAGAGGAACTAATCCCTCAAATAAAACAGCTATACAATCTCAGCCTCACTACAGGATATGTGCCCACAGAATGGCATACAGCAACAGTAGTCCCACTCCATAAAAGTGCAGCCTCTACGGACCCTGGAAACTATCGCCCCATAAGCCTGACTAGCTTAGTCTGCAAGGCTATGGAGAGGATCATCATGGAGCTCATAAACAAAGACATTGGGGACCTACAGACACTAGATCCTACCCAGTTCGGCTTTGTCAAGGGCAGATCCTGCCTTTTGAACCTGGTTGACTTCTTCGGAACAGTCACCAAAGCCATAGATGAAGGGAAGGTAGTCCACACAGCCTATCTGGACCTTGCAAAGGCATTTGACACAATACCCCACTCGGGCATCATAGATAAGCTACTCCAGCTTAAATATAAAGCCCTGTCACAAGATGCGTCGCAAACTGGCTCAAAGACAGAACCCACAGAGTGAGAGTTGCTGGAGCCATGTCAGACTCGAAACCGGTCACAAGTGGTGTCCCACAGGGTTCTGTCCTGGGACCACTCTTGTTCAGTATATACTTTTCCGAGGTACAGGCAAACGTGGGAGGACTATGGCTCACCAAGTTTGCAGACGACTGCAAACTGGGCGCCATAATCGACTCTCCAGCTAACACAAACATCCTTCAAAAAGGTCTCACAGAGACAGATAATTGGTGCCAGCACCATGGTTTAAAGCTAAATGCCAAAAAATGTATAGTCATACCCTTTGGCAAAAACAATGTGCCCACAAATTACCACATAGGCGGAAACCCGTTAAGTACAGAGAAAGTTATTAGGGACCTGGGGACCCAAGTTGATAGCAATCTCTCCTTTGAAAACCACATTGCCAAAGTGGTTAGAAAGACCTTCTACATAGCCCACCTCATCAAGAAGGGTTTCACATCTAGATCAAGAGAGGTAATCATGCCCCTTTATTCATCCCTCATCAGGCCCATCATAGAATACAATGCTCCTTTTGGGATGTACCTTACCCGACACCTGCAGCAATTAGAAAGACCCCAAAAGTATCTCACCAAGAGGATCAAGGGTCTCAAACAGATGCCATATGCTGCTCGGTTAAAAAAACTCCAGCTCTACTCAGTTGCATACCGCCTACTTCGAGGCGATCTATGCCTGACATACAAAGCTATGTCAAATCCAGAATTAATGGACATGCTCCACCTCAGTAAATCTAAATCCCTTAGAGCCACATGCTCGAGGGACTTGAACCTCAGCACAGAAATAAATAGAACTTGCTGGAGGGACAGGTTCATAACCCAGAGGCTCCCTTCGCTCTGGAATAGAATTCCAGTTCATGTGAGGCAGAGCACCTCACTGAATCTCTTCAAGAAGAATCTCGATAGGTGGATGGGGGATCGTAGGTTTGTCCCAGGGATTACTCCCGTGTCACTAATAGACAGAGGCACAGTAAACTAAACCTTAAAAAGGGCACAGTATACTCAAATCAAGGGGTGGTGTAAGCCATACAGAATCGGGCTAGGCTTATAATTGCCACAGGGCAGATAGCCTAGTATGAACCTATGAACCTATCTTGAGGTAAGGTATTTTCAAAACTATCTGCTCGGGGGTTGGTTTTTCTATGAAATATGACAATACCACATTTTTAAGCATTTAACTTATACCCATTTTCAGTGCATCAAGCATTTATAAGTGTAAGCTCCTGCTGGAAGGGTTCTGTATCAGAGCAGGATTTGACAGTGAATCCCATATAGCAGGCATCTTCACACTTGCTTAGCCATAGGTCTTGGTTTTAGTTTGTACATCAGAAAAGTAAATACCAAACAAAAGTGGTCCCAGCACTGAGTCTTATTGCATACTACTGGTCACTTTCATGTTCTGTGAAGGTGATCAAGAAGGTGAACTTCATGTATTATGACACTGTTCCTGACACCCACACTGTGTGAGTGCTGTTTTTTATCCAATTCTATCTTTCCACATAAGGATCTATTTGTAATGCATCTAGTTTATTATTTATGCTAGCATGGGGGTTGGTGTCAAATGCCTTTGTCAAATCAAGGTTAGCTGTGTGTACAGCATGACTGCTGATAATGCCGTGTGATATCATGTTAACTAGATTGGTTAGACAGACATACCTTTTACAAAGAAAACAATGAGAACAGTGTGGATAAATGGCCGACACACAAACATAAAAAACAGTAAAAGAGTGTGAAGGCCCAAACCACAATCTATGTTTTATTCTGCCATGGTTTGGTCCTTCATAACTTTTACGAAATCAAACAGCCTGAAGAGATTTTTAACATCAAGTTTAATCAAGGCTGTTCTAATGTGATCCTTGGTCTTACAAATGAAACTTATCACACTGATGGGTCTACAGTTTATTGGGGTTGGTCACAGGGCCACCTTTAAGGTGTTTTATCACCAGAACTCATGCCATACTTCCAGAAATGAGCCTGTAGCGGGACTCAGTTAAAAAAAAAAACACATGCAGAGGTTTTGCCAGGACATATTTAGTATTATTTGTCAGACAGCCCAAATGTGTCATTTAATGGAGGAAGTATTAATCTTGGGCAGAATTTTCAGTGAATGTTCTTTAGTACTACAGGAGTTGGGAGCTATGGTGATGGTAGGGCTATGGAGAGTAGTCTCAGGCAGGAAATATGCACTAAATGTATTTGCTTGGATAATGGCATTGTCCACTGCGACTGAGCACATCTTGTCATTCGGTATGAATTTTGTACATTGTGTTGTTTCCGGGATTTGTAGCATAAATGAAGAAGGATTTATAATTTCCCTTGCTTTAGAAACCAGCATAGCTTCATGGGCTGCCTTAGTAAATGTAATAGCCTTTGTAAAAATCTTTCTCAAATTCCTAATAGTTTAATCTGCTTGGGGGTCTGTAGATCTGCTGTATATACTAAAGAGATTTTTTAAGTTTATTGTAGTATGGTAGCTTTTAAATTTGCTATTTTATTTGGATCTGGATGGGACTGACAAACCTATACATTTATTTATGTGGGTATAAAACTCCTTTGTGAATCTTTCTTTTGAGACGGTGTTTGATATGATGTTTTTATAAGTAAATTTTGAGACTTCATTGAAGAATTTGAGAAGAATTATGTGTTTGAAGTATTTCATTTCTGATATATTGGTTTTGGGAGGTTTTGGTTCACTGAATTTTTTTTAAAACTTTCTTAATATGTCCTACATTGGTGGGGCATATGCTCCAGTCAACAGTAGGTAGTAAAATCTCCAAGATGAATGACTTGTTATCGATGGAGATTTCCTCCATGACATTTAGGAACCTGACATGGACTTCTGGGGTCAGAAAAGGTATCCTGTAACAGGCAATAACTTGTTAGTTGATTTTGTTTGATCTGATTTGAAATTAAATAAGTTTAATTTTTGGATCCCTGGGAATCCGTCTAGAAATTCTCTTGACAAACACAGAGTTGCCACTTGGTCTGAAAGTGTAATAGACACTAATTCCAGGTATGGAAGGAATTCTTTATAGGCATTTTAACCAGGTTTTAGTACTTACACATACATTGATCCCTTCCAAATCCAGGACTGCCTCAAAGTTGGGAAGCTTGTTGTTTTGACTTCTGGCATTGAATATAGCCCTTTAATTTGATCCTGGTTTGATACTGATTCACTTGCTATGTTGAAATTTCATTAACTGAACTTTGCGTAAAAAATTGAGACCCTTTGACACACTGTGACTCTTTGTTTAAGGTTAGATATTATGTGTTGTGGTGTTTCATTTTGTTTTTTGCTAAGACTTAATCCTAACAGTTGTAGGAGGCTTAGGTAAGGATTTCTTCTAAGTGTCAGCATAGAAAATTATATTATGTGCCTTTGTTGGGTGCAGACAGCGTGTTGTGTTAGTGCAATGCTCAAACTCTGTGTTTTCTGTGAGAGTGAGGCTTCCATGTCTCTTAAATATTTACACTGCACACAAACAGAATTTGCTTTTAATAGAAGCATATTCTGTAAAGCTACTAACTTGACCTCTGTTTTTTTGACTGGTTGCCTCTGTTGCGATAACTGTATATTCATTGCACTGTTTTATCATTTTAATTGATTTTATACCTGAATTAGTGCTGGTTCATTAGTTAAGTGCATTGTACTGCCCTAAGAGTTTCTTAAGAGTGACGTGACATCTGCAGTTTTTCAACAAAGATGACCAGCTGAATGCATGTACTCATCTTTTTAATGCTCTATGTCTAGTTTAGGATCAGATGTTTACTAGTTAAGGATTTAGTACTTTATCTACCTATATTTTTTATGTATCTGTCTGTCTATCTAGCAATCTAAAGGCACCCCCTGCCTCTATAAGAGCCTGAAAGTAGTGTTTGAGCACTGCCCAGCCAGTTCCATTTGGATGAGTTCCTTGCTGTGAGACTTTCAATTCTTTCCTTAATAGGGAATTTGTGTTTGCAGTACAACTACATTAAAATACCATGAGCTTCATGTGAAAGGCTGCTTAACTAGTAACTGTTATAGTTTATACATTTCTGGGACTTCTACCCTTAACTTCATCCACTGCTGTCCAGTCTAATGCCTGATGAACTTTGAGAGAAATAAAACCACATACATTAAAATGATGCAGCAGCTGACTAGAGAATAAATATTCTGAAAATTCCAGAAACATATGTTAAAAAATTAGTTTCAAATTTTGAATTAGAAATTGATGCCTGCATTAAGTATAGGAAATGCAGTAATATATAACCGTGGGGATACATCTCTTTAAAATAGCAAAATGTATATCGTTAGCTTATTCATCTACTGAAGTGATGCTCAGAGACACAGATATTATATTTCATTTTTCTGGGAAAAATGTGAATAAATCCCACATGTGGATTACATGAGTGCTGAAAAATATGGGAGTTTCATGGAATTTTGAATATAAGAGCAGAGTATTTATTAACAGCAACTTGTATTTGTCCCAGTCCCCTTCAATAAAACACTGCACACCAAAGTGGCATTTGACAAACTTTTATTAAACTCTATTGCATCATTTCAATTTATTAATCACAATGTGAACATACTTATAACCATTCATCAGGGCAGTGTATCCTCTCTCACCCTGCTCGAATAAGCAGTTTACCTTAACACCATTCACTTATTCTTACTAATCAAAGCAGCATTCTACCACACACTTTTACCCCCAAAACTCCTTGCATTAACACTCAACTCCAGAGACAGAACAGAAGAGGGACAAGCCTGCCCTCTGTTCTGCCCACCAGCCTGACCCAGACTGTTCCTCTTCAACTATTGCAGGGCTTTCACTAAGCCGCGGTGGTGCAGCGGTAGTGTTGTCGCCTCACAGCAAGAGGTTCTCCCGTTCGATCCTTGGCTAGGAGTGCCTTCTGTGTGGAGTCTGCATGTCCTCCTCACTGTCGAGTGGCATTCAAAAGACATGCGTGAATGGGCGTGCCTTCGTTGAAGGTTGAGCATTGGGCTGGCACCATAAAAACTGACTGACAATCATTAGCGGACCGGAGTTCCACTGCAGCGAACCCTAACTGGGAAAAGCCGAAAGAAAAACAACAGTACATTAAACAGATCTAAACCAAATTCATTGAGGTGCACTTCATACTCCCTGAACCAAACTGGGTCCCTGTCATCAAAGTCCCTATGTTCTATCATCTGAATACCCAAAGCAGCCAGTTACCTTGCCAACCAACGATTAGCAAATCACTGAGCCTGTTCTAAAGCCATAAAACTAACAGCATTCCTCCAAAATGAATGAGGTAAAGTAACCAAATCCTTCCTTATCTGATATATCAACTCCCATTTGGAATCATTCCCCAGTCATTATCTGCCAGATGTACCACCAATACTCAAGGAAGCCCCATCAGTGACTGTATAAATGCAAACTCATCCATTCCTAATTCCACCTGAGGTCTAGAATACCATGCCATATGACTGTCCACCTGAAGCGATGCAAAACCAGTTCATTGCCATCAGTCCTAACTGCAACCCTCTTCGCCACCCAGTCAATATACAAATGACCTGGGATGGCAATCTCCTTTACTAAAACTAATAAAAAAAATTAATACTAAACCAACCACTTTAGCCAATTATCTAATATAAGACAAAAAGACATTCGAAGAAGAATGACCCACCCTCTTAATGACATCAACCAATCTGCCTTCCCTCGCTAAATCCGAAGCCCTACCTATGTGAAAGGAATGACTGGAAAACCTCTCTCCTGGAAAACCCATACTGTGAAAAGCCCTCCTCAGCACATATATAAACGTATTACCCATTATCACTTTACCCACTTTTGACCAAAAAAACAAGTCTTGAGGGATCCCTGCATGGATCTGGAGTAATTTCTTAACCCAACCCACCAGACACATCCAATCATTCCTATATTTCCCAAGAACTATTTGCATGCCCTTCCTTAACTGATCTGTTTGAGATCTATGCAACCAGATGTGCACTGCCATGAAAATAGAGTGAAATTTCCCCAAAGTAGTGACCCTAACAACTCTGACACTGTAAATGGTCCATAATAAGTCCTTAAGCTCATGGTCCCCATAAAGCATAATCCCCTGAATCACCAGCCACCAAACCTAAACCCTGCAATAAAACTTTAAAAACCTGTCTTGTCAATGGCAATCGCTTATCGATATCCACACCAACCACTCTATCCCATCCCATCAACATACACTCAACTGTCCAGGACTTAGTAAAATTATGCAACCCTGCCACCCGTGCAAGTATATTTATCACAGCCAGGTCCACCTTGACCGAAAGCACTGTCTTACCGTGCATGAAAGCCCAGGCCAAGTATTGAAAAAATAGTTCTACTGACCAAACTCCTTCTTCCTCAAGCAGCTGTAAAATAAATTTATCAAAATCATATTATACTCTACTATATGGCTTCCTGGTAGATGCTGCACAAGACTGCTGCATCATCCATCTGGTTACTTTGGTTTACTCTTACAAGGTCATAAATAAAATATGCAACCGGTCAAATATCCAACTCAAAAGGTCAGAAACTGCACTTTTGAATGCTTAAAACAGTGAAACTGCTGCAAAATGAATTCGACATTCTAGAAATGTTGAATGTGTTAAAAACACCGATATTTCCAGATGTCTCCAAACACCGTTATGCATGGGGGCAAGCCCCCTGCACCCCCACGTGGGGGTCTGCACCCCCCCCAGAACCTCTGCTAATTTAATATACTAACTTTGAGATAGCACTACACTGAGGGAAGGGGTACATGTCTTATTCCTCACTGTACTGCGATCTGCTGTCAGAATGCCAAATTCACATGAGCAAATGCACACCGGCATTCGCTCAATTGTGATTCAAACTCTAGAAATCGGACTTTCCACATTTGCCGTCACAGATGTGCACTTCAGCCATATGAAGTTAAACAGGTTACTTCAGTCCAATTTGCCATACTTTATCTGGAACCCCCTTCGGCTCATCCGCTGCCCTCAGAGCTAACTACCAAAACCTGGGAAACTGAAGACTAGACAAACTGTTAGCAATCCTATTCCTAGCACCTGCTACTTGCACACTTGTAAAAGAAAAAGTAATCAGCAAGCTCTGTAAAACCAACTTTCGTAATATTAAAAATAATAATTCAGACTTTGCTGTCTTCACCTGTAAAATTTACATGACTGCAATATGGTCCGAATGAAAAGTAACACTCTTTCCCCTCAACCACTCCTTAATTGATGAATATATAAAAGAGAATGGCCCATTCCAATACCCCCTGCTGCATCTGTAAACAAATGCAATTCTGTTTGACCAACCCAATCTGTCTTCCAAAAGGAGACACCATTTAACTGTTCCAAGAAGGACAACCAAAGAGCTCAATCCATTCATGCCAAATTACCCCATGATGTTTTCTTTTTCCCCCTTTTAACAAAAATGCTACGGACCTACAGTAAGTATGACCCTGATGAACTGCCCAACATGCAAAATTCAGAAGCTCTAAAAGCAGCATGATGTCCTTAACCTGCACTTTGTCTTTGGAGTTTACCCATCCAATTCTTTCCTTCAAAAGTGTTATCTTCTCACTTGGTAGACAAAACAACCCATGTTCCGCATCTGCTAGCAAACCCAAGAAACCCAATGCCTTAGCTGGCTCTTCTAGATTCTGGCTAGACAAAGGGATCCCAGCTCTTCACATATCCCCAAAAACTATCACATAGCTTCCAGTGCACCCCCAAACCCATCACCTATAACAAGAAATCATCTAGGTAATGCACCACTCTCTAAATGCCCATTCGCTGCTGCCAAATCCAATGTAGTGGCATGCTAAACTTTTCAAAAGTAGCACAGGCTGCTAAGCATCCCATTGGCATAGCCTTGTCAAAATAAAAATTGTTTCCAATAACCTGTCTACTAATGGCCATTCTTCCTCCCGTACTGGCAGAAGTCAAAACGCGGATTCAATATCCACCTTCACCAATCACAAATCCTTAAACCCTATGGTATAACCCACACTGCATCATCCAAAGTGGCATAACTCGCCTTGATTTTCTCTACTGAAATAAAATTAATGGAGTTGTCCTCGGGGTAAGAATCAACCAAAATTCTCCAGCACACTTCATAGGAGCCAGACTCAATGGTGAGACCATAAAACTGCCAAAGGGGAGGCTGTCAAAAGGGTCCAATAGCCAACCCATCCACTGTTCCTTCTCCACCAAACCTTCCAAAATATCTTCCTTCCCCTGCACTGATTGAAAATTCTTACAAACTACTCAATACCCTCCAACCCTTGATTTAATAGACAATCCCCAACAAAATCCATTAGTTAATTCCTGCACAACTGCCAAATCAGGAAATTGCTGGAGCATGTGCCACAATACCTACATCTTAATGGGAGAGTGTGTCCCCAGGTCTTCTTTTTTTCCCCAAAAGGACATCCCCTCTTTGCCCATGCAAATTCCCTCTACCTTGCAAACTTTGAAATTCATGAAACAAAGATAGTAACCTACTCAAATCAGCTGAAAATGAAGGTTGACTGACCGCATTACTTTTTTGTCTGTCATACTGCACTGCTAGATGTATTTCTGCACACTTTGAAGAAGAATGCAAGAACCTGCATGCCACCCATGAGCACCTCTCCACATTAAAGACCCAAAATTCAACCAACCCCTCTGCTAACAGCACTAAAGCTGTCTATCATAGTGACTAGCCATACGTCAGGATGTCTTACCTTCCAGTGCAGGGACTGATCAACCACTTTCTGCTTACAGAACTGCTGATTTTGCCATAACCAAGCATTACCCACCTGTAGCCATTGTGCCTCTTGGAGCATGAGAAAATACACCAAGAGCGGAAGAGCTAAGGAGCTTTCTTTCTCCAACCAAACCACCTTATAGTACACAAAGCTTAACACCCAATTTTCCCAAGTTCTCAGTTGCAATCCACCTACTCTCCTCCATCTGAAGGCCCCTAAAGCTGCCAGAAGATCTTTGCTATTTGCAGTTTTCATCTCCAACAAATGCTTAAAACCCTTCCATATCAATCAATTGAAAGATATTGACATACTCCACCTTCTTTAACTGAGGAAGGTATGTGAGGAGTCAGAAAGACTGCCCTGCTCCTTTGCCCCAGGGCCTGTATAGCTAACCAATGACCAAGCCAAATCATAAAATATGAACTCATCTCATGTAGTTGTGACTCCATCCCAACAACGGATGATGCCAAACCCCCCATGGACAAACCTACACTACCCTCCACAGTGAATGCCGTGCCTGCAATGTGCAACCCCCTCACTAAGCCTCTGCAAATGCTCCATGCCACTTGCAGATTCACCAGACTCCTGGCATGACCTGTCCCCACCTATACTGAACTATTCCCAAATTGCAGTAAGTCTGACATGCCTACAGGAATTCCAAACAACATAGTATTACCTGCAACTGCACTATGCACTGCTCCTATGGCCAGAACATCCACTGTAACAGCGGCTCTCAAATGACGTGCCCGCTTCCCTTGGCCCACTGACTTGCTCTTCATCTCCTGCCTTCTCCTGTTCTGACTGGACTCTCCAGGTTCTTAAGTCACGGGAGTTTCACTGTTAGGCAAATCTCAGAAGAGCTGCTCCACCTTCCAAACGATTTCTGCCGATCTATGGTGCGAATTCTGTATATCAGCCATATACAAAACAAAGTCAACAGTAAGATGTTAGGAGAAGAACTTAAGGAAAAAAAAACTTTCTACTCTGCAAGGTTTGGACACTGGTACTAGCTAATAAATCACCTTACCCCTTACCCACTCCTCAGTGGCTGCATTCCTCTTTCCCCCTTTTTTTTAATATGGTCCATTCACCCCTCCCTACTGACTATAATCTGTCTAAGCAACAGAGACCTCCAAAACAGAAATGCAAGCAACCTCCATCCCCCAACACAACCCAAATTACACATAGCCCACATACTCAGTGTGTCACTCAACCACAGCCAATAAGGTAAAACAACGTACCCAACACACTAGACATAGGTGACTCTATAGTCAGGCACACTGATGTTCCACTCACCAGGCTAAACAAGGAGAAGGTTACTGTCAGCTGCCTGTCAGGTGCCAGGATCCACCACATAACCCATGCACTCAGGTCACTCCACAACAAGTACAAATATGACTCTGTCATTGTCCATGTTGGTGTGAATGACCTGAGATGTACCTCCCTGGACTACATGAAAAGAGATATGGAAGAACTCTCTGATCTTGTAGCTCGGGCAGGTATGACCCTAGCCCTGAGTAGCATTCTGTCATCATCCCGAATGATACCGCAGTACAAGGACAAAATTATTGACTTTAACAATTGGCTAAGCTTCTGGTGTCATTCTAAGGGGATCCAGTATTTGTATGCTTGGGATGACATGGTCGACAGACCATGATGCTTTGCCACAGATGGCCTGCACCTGTCACCCCTGGGATTCTGGATACTGGCTAAGGCTCTTGCTGCCCCTATAGTGCCTTTTTAGGCAAGGTTCAAATAACAAATTCACCACTGTAACAGGATCAGGCAAGCAAAAAGTGAGGGTAATGCTGCTCAATGCTAGAAGTCTAAATCTCAAAATGCACTCACTCGAGGCACTCCTTAAAATGGAGAACATTGATATCTGTGCAGTGACTGAGGCCTGGTTCAAGGCTCCAGAGAGCATGCCTGCACTACCATGCTATAACTCAAACGACACTTTTCAGCCATGTAACCTGAACTGAAACACCAAAGGCGGAGGTGTGTCCATATTCATTTAGGATATCCACACCTCCAGGCTAGTTGCTCAGCCTAATGCATCCGAGGTTATCCAAGTGCAACTAACTTTGGGCAAAATTGCAATCCAAATTGTAGCTTACTACAGATCCCCCACCATGCCCCAGGATTCTCACTACGCTTTTCTTGATGCACTGGAAAATATTAGGGTTCAATCAAACACCCTAATCATGGGTGACTTCAACTACCCCTCCATTAACTGGGAAAACTACTTGTGTACCAACTCCTTAGCTCAACGCTTTCTGGAATTCATAAACTTCAGTGCCCTGGATCAACTTATCCACACCCCCACCAGGGGCAACAATATCCTAGACTTAGTCATTACCAACATGAGTGACTGGTGTTCCACACCTGAAGTCACCCCTCGTTGGTCCGATTCGACCATAAGCTAATCACCCTTGATATCCACATCCCACCCCCACCGCCTTTAAGGAAACCATGGTAAAAAAATTCTCTAAAGCCAGCTTCATGCTTTTTAAGACAGAAGTGGTGAACTTCATGACACCCATGCAGATGGACAATACAGTTACAACTTCTGAATCTTACACAAATGCACTCTATAAGCACTTACACAGGTGCATGGATCGTGCTATCCCAAACAGAACCAAGACGCTATCCTCCAAAAAAAGGAAGCCAATTTGATGGTCCCCTGCCGTAAACAAACTATACAACAGAAGGAAGAAACTGTTGCAAAAGAAAGTAAAATCCCATGAGTGGAGGAGCTCCCTGGTCAGCCTCAGTAAGAAGCTGAGATCCCTTATAAGATCCTCCAAAGCTAGCTATGAAAACAAAATTGCCACAAATACTAAGGACAACCACAAAGCATTCTATAAATATGTCAAGAATCTCGATGGCAACACCCAGATCTGCTCTGGTTACAGCACAAAGGCACGAAAATTACAGAAACAACTGATATTGCCAACATCCTGGCAGATAGGTTCAGTGCTAACTTTACCCACCCCAACCACGTAAAGGGCCCATATCTATACAGAAAGAATGCAGAGTCCCTGTAATCACAACTACGCAGGTAAAAGCTGCACTCTCTAAAGCAAAAAACACAACATCCATGGGACCAGACAACATCCCAGGCTGTGTTTTACACGAACTTCAGAATTAACTGGCTCCCCACTTAAGCACCATGTTCAATAATAGCCTCACATCAGGCTTTATGCCCACTGAATGGCACACAGCAACAGTTATCCAACTCCACAAAGGGGAAGCCACCACTGATCCAGGGAACTATCGGCCTATTAGCCTGACGAGCCTGGTCTGCAAGGCCATGGAACGTATCATCATGGAACTCATAAACAAAGACGTTGGTAACCTCCAAACTCTGAATCCCACTCAGTTCAGGTTTGTGAAAGGCAGATCATGCCTCCTGAACTAATCGACTTCTTTGAGGCCATCACCAAAGCCGTAGATGAGGGTAAGGTGGTTCACACAGCCTATCTTAATCTCGCCAAGGCTTTCAACACTATCCTCCATTCTGGAATTATAGCTAAACTCACTAAACTAGGTATAAATCCCTACATCACAAGATGGGTTGCCAACTGGCTCACTGACAGAACCCACACTGTAAAAGTTGCAGATTCCAAATCTGACCTCAAAGCAGTGACAAGTGGAGTACCACAGGGTTCCGTCCTGGAAACTCTCCTGTTTGTATCTACTCCTCTGAAATACAGGCTAACACAGAAGACCTCTGGCTAATGAAGTTCACAGATGTCTGCAAACTAGGAGCCATAGTCAAGTCCCCAAATGATGTGGACATCCTACAGAAGGGCCTTGCTGAGACAGATGCCTGGTGTCAGAGCCATGACCTCAAGCTCAATGCCAGAAAGTGCAGTGTCATCCCCTTTGGTAAAAACTCTGTACCCATGAACTACCACATAGGCGGCAATCTAATCAACACCGAATGTGTGATAAGAGACCTTGGGACCCAGGTGGACTGTAGTCTCTCCTTTGATAGTCACATCGCCACAGTAGTCAGGAAGTCCTTTTATGTGGCACACCTCATCATAAAAGGGTTCACATCCAGGAAAAAAAAGGTCATTGTTCCCCTCTACTCGACACTCATTAGACCCATTATAGAGTACAATGACCCTTTTGGAATGTACCTCACAAGACATCTGCAGCAGCTGGAAAGGCCACAGAAGAACCTCACAAAGAGGATTACTGGCCTCAAACAAATGCCCTACACTGACCGCCTCAAAAAACTCCAGCTTTACTCTGTAGCATATCGCCTACTCCGAGGTGATCTCTACCTAACATATAAAGCTATGTCAAACCCAGAGCTGTTGGACATGCTACACCTAAAGAAATCCCAAACCCTCTGAGCTACACGCTCTAGGGACCTAAACCTTGTCACCACAATAAACAAGACATGCTGGAGGGATAGATTCCTGTCCCAGAGACTTCTCATACTCTGGAACAGGCTACCCATCTATGTCAAGCAAAGTTCTTCAGTAGCACTCTTCAAGAAAAATCTTGATGAGTGGATGGGAAATAGAAAATAAACCCCAGGGATCACTTCTGTGTCTATGCTTGATAGTGGCACAGGAAAATAACTTTCTTGGCTGGCGTAAGCCAGGAAACCTTGTTGGCTAGGCTTACATTGGCCCTTGGGCCGATAGCCTAGTACCTACCTATGACCTGTAGCACATCACCAAGACGAGGAAATTAAGACTTTGTAAGCCACATCTGTCTGAGCCCCTGAGGTCCAGTCCTGCATAACTGCAAGAGGATATGAATAAGGATGTCATCATGCAGCTAGCCCACCTGGCCTTGTCCCAACATCTAGCTTCAGTTGAGCAACACCAACTGTTGAATCCATTCCCTAAGATGCTCCCCAAGAACCCACTTCTGCTCCCCACCCCCGATGGTCAGGGCAGACGAACTAGCTGAACATCCTTTCCCTCACATCCTTAATAACACTTTCCCATGCTCACTGTCTTTCTTTTATATCTTAATTTTTATTCTTATTTATTTTTTTGTGATTTATTAGTTGTGTATATATATATATATATATATATATATATATATATATATATATATGTGTGTGTGTGTGTGTGTGTGTATATATATTTTTTTTTCTTTTTTTTTTTTTTTTTAGATGAAATAGGGTCAGATATTAAATATTGCTCTTATGAACTTAGAAAGATGAGAAAATAACAGGTTCTCCATTAACATACATTACCTGAAGTGTATAAAGTTTAACTTAAAGGTCTATCACTAAGCAATGACTTCCACTCCTAATTTGCTGGATCCATCATATAATAGAGGGCGACTGTCCAATGCTCTGCTGAGAAATCTGGGCAAAGAGAGACATAGCAGATTTTGCATTAACATGCATAATAGGAAGAATTTAACTACTGATGTGAATACCCCCAGCTTTCTGGGAAAATCTGTACAGTTGAGCATTTGCAGCTGACACCACGAGAACTCACAAGCACTTTCTCTAACCCCTCATGGCCGTTAATACTGTAACGCGCATGCACAAAAACCTGACCATAATTTGCCTCACATCCAAGCCAGCAAAAACATGCATTCGCTACCTAGGGAGTGATGCAAAGGGAAGTCGCCACCCTCACTGATCCACCACCTACAACAGTTAATACCATGGATGTTTTAATTCAAGCTAAAGAAAAGGAAAGGAAAGAAAAAGAAATCTGAACTTGTAGCAAGTCTGAAAACAAACTGCTATAGTACAAAGTAACCTCAGCGGCCAGCATGCCAAACACAACCCACAAATCCTTTCACAAAAAGGCCAAGAAAAAGAAACTGCCATAACACAAAACCCACCAACCACTACTGAACCAATCGCTTAACATCAGCCACATGCAAGTACCCCCATTAACTCAGCAAACTGAACTGGTAACACTACAGTTGGATGAAGAAACTTTAGGAGATCACCAGACTAATGAAACCTCAAAGCTTCTTTTATCTTCTAAACTGTATCTAATGCCCAGCCTGCTGCTACAATCCCTCTAAACCCTAGTCAGTTACCCTGGATGTTTTCCTATAGCTAAGCCCATGCCAGCATGTCCCAGAACACAGTAGTAGCAGAAAGAACATGTAAAAAAAAAGGCAATCACTTAACTGATTTCCCCATACCAACCAATGTTAAGTCGAGGCCTACATACTCCAGAAGTACCTACTGGTCTTGTTGGACTTAGCACTTGCCCTAGTATGATCATGCCTAAATCTGACCCCTTTCCCAAATACACACATACATAAAAACCTTTAAGCCCCACCCTACACCTACCTCACTTCCTCCAGACTTTCCCTTATTAAATTAACTCTTCATTTCCCAAGCTTAAACTAACCCTTCCCTTTCACCTCTGCCTTAACATCCTTACCTCGATCTGCCATCCCCTTCCTACCAGCACTAGCCCCCCCTTCTCTCTATATAACCCCTAAATGCTGAAGATGTCTCTGGGCAAACTGGATTATTCCCAAACCTCATTTCCTCTCACATTTACTACTTATTATACTTCCAGTTGTTTTATATGCCTTTGCTTTGCATATATAATGAAAGACTAGAAAATTGTAATGAAATCACAGTAAAGACCCGAAATTACACTTGTAAGTCATGACTTTAATTCCTGTATTGCACCTTGTAGAAATGGAATTTAGAATTTTGGAGAACTATAAATCAGTGCCCCTACTGATAGTTAAATTTATTTTAATTAATTTATTTATAGCAAATCATGTTGGAAGTAGATGAGCTGAAATGGCAGATTAGAACAAGGGCATATAAGTTTCCAGGCATTAATGATAACATTTCGATTAAGTGCCTTTTGAGGCTTTTGGCTGTAGATAGATAATGTTATTATTAAAAATGCCGAATAAGGTATCTTTTATGGCATAAATCTAATTTTTTAGAATATATCTTTATATATATTTTTTTAAAACATAAGATGTAGTTTGAGGTTAGGTATATCCAATGTAAAGCTTGCGTTTTAATAGATTTATTAAAGAAACAACGTTTAAAGAGAACCTGGTTAAATTAATTTATCTTATTGCACACAGAGTTATGTACAGATAACACATATTCATTTTTAAGAACATTCGCATTTTTTAATGTATATTTAAATATTTTTATTCCTTGTTTTTATGTTATTTAACAATTAAAGTTCATAGTTTTAGTCTTAACATCTCGCGCTAAGGTGGGGGTGTGGATTCGTTGTCTAGGCAACGAACAACTTATGCTAATTGATGTTGTAATTCACCTCATTGTTTAAAAGGAATTTTCAACAGTTGTCTAGCTGTTTGTCTGAGGAAGGCTAGGCATTGTTCTAGCTGAAAGTGTGATTTATATTAAATAGCACTAACTGATTTCATTTAGTCGGCTCTCATTGTGTTCCTTTCGTTTCAAGAGTTTGTTTGCTAGTTTTGGAGTTTTTGTTTTTCGTGAAAAAAAAAACTACAATTTTTTTCTTCTCTCAAAACATGGATTTGCTGTTTAATGAATGTAAAATAAAAAGTAAACAAAAAAAAAGGTATGTGTGTGTGTGTGTGTGTGTGTGTGTGTGTGTGAGAGAGAGAGAGAGAGAGAGAGAGAGATTCAGAGAAGTTCAGTGTGCAAGCAAGAGAGATGACGAGACAGACAGGCAGTCAGTAAGCGAGAGCCTTAATGTATACCTATTAACTTCTCTGACCAAGAATTTCAGATAAAGGTAAAAATATGAGAAAACATGGCCTATACTAAATTCAGGGACACATTTTAAAGGTAGCCCCTATTTTTTCAGCAACATGCATTTTTTTTGCATAATAAGAAGTATGAAACTATAGTGTCTGGCTTCATCGATTGACAGTAATCTTCACTGATGTACCAGAAAATTAAACAATTTCAGGTATGTATCAAAACAGGGTCAGATTGGGGGATTCCAGTTATCTTGTACAGTGTGAATCTTTTTCATTCATTTGGTCATAATGAAACATCAAATGTATACTCAGGCAAGAAAGCTATAACTGCTGGGCATGTTTGTGGGCAATTTCATGTGAATGCATGCCCACCTGTGTGTGTGTGTGTGCGTGTGTGCGTGTGTGCGTGCGTGCGTGTGTGCATGCGTGCGTGCGTGTGTGTGTGTGTGTGTGTGTGTGTGTGTGTGTGTGTGTGTGTGTGTGTCTGTTTGTGGATATGAAATATTTACATAAATAACAATATTGATGTAAAATGATTCCGCCAAAAACAAATACATATGTACAACAAGTTCTAAACATTAGAAAGAGGAACTAGTTTGCATCAAAGATGGTAAAAATGTATATACTAATAAATAGCTCATTATATAAGGACAATAATGCCCTCCAGGGTGGGCATTGTTAGGAAATAATGGATTTTTCTGGAATGTTGAGGCCTCAGAACATTCCTATTTGGTCAATTATTTCCCTGATAATGCCCACTGTGTTAGGAAGTATGCCTTACTTAGGGTACTGACTATTTTTATTTTGTATGATTTTGTATGTTCAAGGTCTGCAACCCCTTTTCCAGAGTTAAGTAATCTTTCTTTTCACAAAGAATAACCAATGCAGAGGCACTTCTAATCTGCTTGACTAAACCTTTGCTATGCAATCATCACAAATGCAAGGAAAATATTAATACAACTTATGCTATTAGTAATTGTGCTAGAGAGGATGTTTCATGGTCAGATAGCAAGGGATCTGTGCTTGGATGATACACTATTTTCTGCTGACTGATTCTTCCTAGAATCACTGCTAGAAGGTGTCATGGCCCTACAAAGCTTCTAACATCAAGCACACAACCAACCAAATGAACAAACAGTATTGGCTTCCCACGATTGGTATGTTATAAATGCATGGAGAATGGAAGAGGTACACATGGGTATGTGCTGCTACAGATTAATGATCCCACTGATTCACTGCAAATGAATGCAAACAAATATAAAAGGTTGTGGAGCTGTGCATACAATAAAAATGCTGCAATGTTTGATGAAAGTATACAACTATGTGATAATGTTGTGAACTTGTATATATTTGTTTTGGCAATATTACTTGAGCACAAACACATATCAATGGAATGCAAGGATCCACTGATTTTATTTTCGGTTATTATTCATACATGAGGTATGTGCACCCCTAACACTTCATGTCTACTGTGCATCAATATCAAAGGGTATTGCTATGGGTCAGCTAAGAGGGTAATAAGCCCACTTACAAATCTAAACTGTAGACAATATGCAGCAGTGAGGCTAACATATTATATTAACTCCTTAAGTTTTGAGCAACAGGACACTGAGAGATTTCTAAAAACTACTGCATTGAAAACATACCTCATATAATTTGCAGTCTCTCATGAATATTATGAGTTAACATTAAAATGTAGCACAATAAAATATCCCTTAGACAATGGTCAGTGCATTCCTTTAACAATCAAAATTATGTCTGAAGAAGCTGTTCTTATCTTACAGATTTAAGAAAATTAAAATATATTTTTGTCCAAAATTAAAAGTCATATAGTCAAACAATGAGTTATGCATGCCTGCATGCATGATAAACTCAATGTATTGGTGGGAAATGCAGTCACATCCTTTCATTAATATATGAGAATACTGAGCAGTGTTCTGTACTACTGTGATTGAAATGTTGCAAACATCTCAAAGTATGTCTACGATTCACAATATTTAAAGCAGTACGACTGTTCGATTAGGTATTACATGCATGCAGTTCTCTCACTGAAATAGCATAAACTGAATGTATTATTCTCTTACTTAGCTTCCATTTTGCAGTAAGTAGCCTACCTTCATTTATCCCCCATCTTACAGTTTGCAGCAATGATGCAAAAATACAGGTGATGGTGAGTTCACTCTTTCCGGATCAAGAATATGTTGATTCTCATCTTTCTTGCTTTTAAACATTTTATTATATTTTAGGCCAAGCTACAAAGACAGACTATGTGGAACTGATAGAAACATCTGTTATGTCTCGTTATGATTTACCGCCTCTAGATGCCCCACTCCTGGTTAGAATGCACCTGCATCTCACAGAGAAAGAATATCAGATTAAAGCTAAGGTTTAGTTTTTTAGTTCCGAGCTCATTTCATTTCAGTTCACATTTCACTTTGTTTATATTAATACATTAAACCTTACAGCTGTAAGAAGTACGTGCTAACATTCTTAATATACTGCTTGTAACAAAAATACTACAAAAGAATGTTTCTGACTGATTATTTTACAGAAAGTCTGCAGTTTGAATCCAGTAGTCAGAATGTAAATTGTCTGACATTTGGGGGCATATTAAAGTTAATGTAGTCTGAGTCTATGTCTAAAAAGTATTGTTAATCAAAAAATAATAAAGATACACTTTGACAGCACCATCCTGGAGTCTTATACTGAAGTTCTATACTGCAGTTTACCTGTGTAGGTTTTTCTCCCTGAGTGGTACTGGTGAGATGTTGAAGAGAAAAGTGAGACGCATACAAATGGAAATTCAAAGTGGTTATGAGATGACTGGCCACCAGGTCAACACTTATTCAAAACCTTGAGTGAGCATTCATTTATTAATTACAACAGAGAGTTGATTGGCCAAACTAATTGGGACCTAGGGTAGTTTGGATAATCAAATTGTTTGGATAATCAAACATATAATTGAACTGGATAAAAAACTTCTAAAATCTTGTTTTTTTCTACATGCAGGAATGCACTTTTCAACCATTCAGCGATTCCAATGGATGGTAAAGAATATTTTTCACAAACAAGCTGGCTAAAAGCTCAATAAAACATGTTCAAGCAAACATTTATATTTACATATTCAGACTTTATGATTTTTCCTACCTGAAATCTTTGGAAGGCTGTTTCTGATAATTGACGTTTCTGATAATTGATGTTTGGATAATCAAATCTTTACTGTACAATGGATTTTATAGCTAAAGCATCTAGGGAATATTCAAAAAACTTATATATTTCTATAGTAGATATACCAGTGAAAGTGTTGTTTAAAATTATGGCTTTGGTTATACAGCAATGTAAACAATAAGATAGTAAACTGTTTTCAAAAGATGCAAAGTATCATGTTTTCAGTAAAGCAATGCTAGGCATGCAACTATGTTACTATGTTCTCTGTCAGAAGATTCATATTAATCAGAATAATGACAATACATTCAGACACCAGTGTTATCAATAAGTGCAGTGACAACAGTAAATGACTTGCAAACTCTAGCAGGACAGTTATAGGCTTCTCATAAAAAGGTTAATCCAGGATTGTTAAATGATTATGAGGAATTTCTGTCAAAATGGAATATTATAGATGGAAAGGAAGATGAATATGATAAAGTAGTAGAAAAATATAAAAAGCAGATCACAGAAATGAATCAAATTAAATCCACATTCTGAAAAGATGCAGGTGGAATACTAAATGAAATGAAAGAATTTGTTAACCATAATAGACATTAAAAGGTAGAAATGTTCAGAAAGAGCCAAAACATGCATCAGGGTTCCTATCAGTTCGTCGAAATTTTAGCAGTTCGAACATCATATGTTCTGTATCTGTGAAGTTCGAAAACTGATTATTGCGAAGCCACGGAACACCAAATTATTTCCCAGGGAAAGAATTCAGTGGGCCATTTCTGTGGCTTCATGATTTTCAGCACTGTGGTGGAAAGTTATGGGTCGGGTTCAGGTAAGTGTGTGATTGTGTGGACGTTAGAGTTAGGGCGCAAGTTAGGTGAGTTAGGGTTAGGGCGCGAGTGAGGTGGGTGTGTGATAGTGACAGACTTTAGGGTTAGGCCAGGATAGGTGAGTTAGGGTTAGGGAGCGGGTTAGGTGAGTGTGCGATAGTGACGGACCTTAGGGTTAGGATTTGGGTTAAGGTAAGTGGATAGATAGTAGTGTATCTACAGTTTAATGTAGGGTTAGATGTAGGATTTTAAGTGTATGTGTGTGGATTGCTGTTTTTTTTGGTGTGCTTGTGTTGTGGGTGTGTGTGTTTCTTGGAACAGCGATTTTTTTTCCCTGGGAAAAAAAAATTGCTGTTCTAAGCCTTCGATGGTTTTGCACTTCGAGGTTAGAAGTTCGAACATATGGTGTTCGAACTTCTGCCGTTTCGACGAAGTGATATAGACCCCATGCATCACACCAGTCAGAGAGTTTAGATACAGAACCAATGATTACGACAGCAGCACACCAGTTATATCTCAGATCTAAGTTATTGCAATTATTAGGTAAATGGAATGACAGGAAAGGATTATTTCAAAATCTTAAGGTGTTTGAAGACTCATACAGTGATACAGGAGTGACTTGGGGCAGGAATTGTCAGAATTTATTAATGCTTTCCTTCCAAAAACCCTCTCAAGACTTACCTGATTTACATGGGTTCCCATTAGATACTGTAGAGGAAAGGGTATGAGCAGCAGTACAGGGAGCACTTAGTCAAGACACTTGGTTTCAGACAACATCATTAGACAATATTAAAAGAACTAAATTAGCTAGCCTTATGGAAATGGCAGCTTTATTCAGATTAGCTTATCAGGTAGGGCATAATTATTCTGCAGTACAGGTATTAAGAGACAAGGTACAGAAACATCTAAATAAAGCCTTTCTTTAGAGAATGTGGGGACTAGATATAGCTATTAAGTTAAACATAATTACTTCTGCAAAAAAGTTTAGTTTCTTCTTCTTGACAATGTAAATATATTCCATCACTTTTCGTTTTATATGGCATATTTCCTTTTACTTGGAATTCATCTATTATCAGTCTCCAACAAAAATGTGACATTCTACTTTCTGATTATACAGTTTGTGTCTTATTTTTATAGCTTTAACTTTTTCATCTGTTTTTTTTTTCCCGTGTTTTACACAGTAATGTTTTATTATTACATTCTTATACCATACTTTTCTCTCTTCTTCTATGTCATTCATTTTTATTTTTCCCAAAAATATTTTTCTTGGTAACATTTTATTTCTTCATTTATACACTCTTTTTATCTTTTAATCTTTTTTTACAATACCCCAACATGCATCATGCTTATATTTATACAGTTTAACTACTAATCTCTCATCTTTTTCATTTATCCACTTTAACACCTCTTTCTTCTTTGTTTACATACAAAACTCCTCTTTCTACTGGGTTTAATTTAGAACCCAATATAAATGAAAAAATATCTGCAATAATTCCTTTTCAAATGCTCTTGGCAACATAAATGCAGTTGCTTAGTAAGCTATTTTTCCCATCAGTACTGAATTTATCAAATACGTCTTTTTTCTCAATGCTAATCTATATGTTCTCCACAAAAGACATTTGCTTTATTTCTTCTATTGTTTTTTTTCCCCATTGAAGTCTACTTACATCTTTATTCCCAAAGTTTATACCCAAAACAAAAAATGTCATTCATTGTAAATATATACCCCCAATCTTTACTGTATCACCATTTACTTTTCTCTTTATTTAAAGCCATCCCTATACTTTCTAAACACCTATTTGTTCAAACTATTACTTCTTTTATCCATATTTTGTTTTTTTGTAATTATTATGATATCATCTGTGTGTTAACATAAATGGAATTCTTAACTCATCAGGTATTATACACCCCACCTCCTTCATTTTGTAATTTATTTCACATACTGTCTCATTCATAAGTAATACAAAAAGTATACAACTCATTGAATATCCCTGTCTTACACTACTCTTCATATGTACTTCTTGACCTAACCAACCATTTACAAGTATTTTTACTCTATTATTACTATATATTGATATACATAATTACCTAATGTTCTGGGTCTATATTATGTCCATGAAAAATGAATTTGCTGAACTGCATCTACATCAAAAATGCAGTTTAGTGAATTGATAATAGTGAAATCGCAGTACAGTGAGGATCAGAAAATTTACCCTTTCCTCATTGTAGTGCAATCTCGGAGTCAGCATATATAATTAGCGGGGTGTGTGGGGGGCTTAAGAGTGAATTTGCTGAACTGGATTTTCGATGTAGATGCAGTTCAATGAATTCATTTTTCACGGACATAATATAGACCCACTGTTCTGCCTTATATTATACTGTTTCACTATTATTATAATATTTCATGTCAAATTATATCAAATGCCTTATTAAGGTCTCCTATTATGATTTTCATTTCTACTTGTCTTTTCGTAATGTTATCCACAATTTCTTTGCCATTAATAATTCTTGATAACTCTTCACCTTTATACTATATATGTTAACTTTCCAATTTTAGTTTCAAATCTCTTTTGTATTATTTTCATAAAGATTATGTAATCATTATTATACAATACCATTGGTCTCCAGTTTTTTTTTTTTTTTTTCTTAAATTTCTTCTGTCTTCCATATGAACTTAGGTATTCCACTACATACTTCTCTGTACATAAAACCTTCTTTTAACCATTCATAAATCTTTAAAAATATATATATTTTTGGCAGTGCCTTAAATTTTTATTTATTTCATGTACTATTCCATCTGGGCTTGCAGTTGAATCTATATTTCCTGCCCTAATACTTTATCTAGGTCTTTATAGATATCTTCTTTTCCAACTCTTTATTGTCTTTTTCTCTTAACTTTTTTTTTATTTTCCATGTTTTTTCCTACCTTCTTTTTTCTTTATACATTTCTTGTTCATATTGTACTACACTATTCATAATTTTTTCATGAGTTCTTTCTATTTCTCCATTGACACATTTTATTTCTCACATTTCATTATCATTTTCCTTTACTAATCTGGTTATGTAAATCAATGTTTCTTTTCTTTTTCCTTGTAAAAAATATTTGCTTATTTAACAATTCTTGTATTTTTTTTATTTCTTTCGGATAATTATTTTTCTTTGTCAAAGTACTTTATATCATTATGTTCTAAATCTTCCAATGCATCATTATATTTTCTTTTATATTTTTCTTTCTCTACTTTTCTCACATCATATTGCCACTGCAAAAAAAAAAATAAGTTTTTTATATTTTGTCTTAAATATCCCCACCATTTAGACCTATTTTTATAAAATGTTCTCATAGTAATATGATACATCCATAACTGTATTACTAATCTCTTTCTTTCTTCATTCCATGTTTTCTCATTTATCCTTTTTATTCCTTTGCCTATTTTAATATATTCCTTGCTTTCTTTTATCTCTAGCCATATTGCAAGATAACGAGAAAATCCTGTTTCAACTACGTCCCCTTCTCCTATAACGAAACCTTCTGATAATCTATTTCACTTCTATATAAAACTCTTTTGTAAGTCCATGAATTTTTGTCCCAAATTTTAACTTACCACATCTTATAACTTCTAACATTTTTCTTATATCATTTCCTTTATTTTTACGCTTGCCTCTTAAATCACAAATAAAGTCTCTTGTTATTATAATATTCATATTTATCAATACATTGTCTAAAATCTGATGAAATAAGCTATTAGAGTTAGTAGAAGCACACAATGCTGTAATTCTGTGGACTTGTTCTTTCTATTTTAAATCTACAATCTGTATTGCATTTCTACAAAATACAGCTATTCCAGAACATCTCTCATTTCCCATGTTCCTATCTATGCTCCCATTAGTTTCTCTGTTTGTAATATTTCTTCATTTCATCCAAAAACTTGTGTCTTCTAATATAATTACATCTACATCACATGTATTGCATGACTCCATAATTCCCATTCATCTTACTATATTTTTACAGAAAGCGCTGTAAAAGTTTTGTTTCTTCTTAGGTTCATGGTTTCATAAATTCATAGATAATTACTGGGCTAGGTTTTTAATTGGCCATTCTAAGACTAACTCATTTATTTCCCAAAGGTGAAAATCCAGCACTGTTCCTTGTGTCTGTGAGTCAAACACTTTCACCATTATAACAAACCCCAACTTTTACCTGTTTATGTTCTTTTTCATCCATTTCCTTTCTTTTTTTGTAAGTATCCCCTTAAATTTTCTTTTCCTGTCTTTTACCTTTTTACCAATAGAATTCTCTTTTTTCTCTTTTACTACCTCCCAGTTCTTGCCTTCTTTATAATTTATTTCAGAACCTTCTTCTATCTCCACTTTATTATTTTTTTCATCCATTTTTTTCTTCTGTTCCTACCACTTCTAAAAGTTTTCTCTTTGTTCATTTTCTTCTCTTTTATTTCTTTTTCTTACTGATGTTTTCATTTTTGCAATCCATCCATGAATGTCCAATTTTGTTACAGTTATAATACTTCAAATCACATTTTTTGCATTCTGCCCCATTTCCTATAAACACAACATTTTCTTTTGTCGCAGTTATTTATCAAGTATTTTTCTTTTCCACAAAATATGTTTTTATTATCCCCAGTATTTTATAACACATCTATTCCCCTTCACATTTATTATGCTTGTATATGCATAATTGTTTTTCTTATTTTTAACATAAATAGTACAATTCCAGCCACCAGTCTATATACCTCTTTTATAATAAACATTTGCAATGCCCAGTACTTCCTTACACAAAGCTATCAAATGTCATTTCAAAGTCTTTCTTTCTACCTCTGTTTGAAATTGTAGATGAATCTTCTTTTTTGTTTCACTGTTAAATGTTTTTTCACATAAAGATTCCATAGGCAATAGTCTTTCTTTTTTCATATTTTCTAAGAACATTTTCCATTGAAATAACAGTCTCAGATATAATGTCACAAATGTCTCTTTGCTAATAAGAATATATGCTCTTACCTCATTTGCTTTTACACCCAAAGGAGGTATTAAATTGTCCCATATTTCACAATTGTTCATTACTTTGTTTTCTTTACTTTGAATCCATACCACCTACTTCAATTTTTAATTTTTTCTTCCTTTTTTCTGCTACTTCCCTTTTGCCTACTTTTACTTTCTCTGTTTATGTTTTATTTTCTGTCTTACCATTATTCTACAGGATTGTTTCTGCAGCCTCCTTTTGTATTTTCTCCATAATGTTCCCCAGGAAACATCTACTTCATTCTCTGGCTCACTCTGCACCACCATTTCTTTAAGTAAATCATTCCACAACCCTCCCATCTGGAGGGTTGTAATTATACATCCATAATTTACTGAGTCATCTCCATCAAACAGGTTTCTTTGAAACATTTCCTTAGAATCCCACGTTCAAATAAAATGCATCAGACCAGTGGTTAAGTTTACCATTGTGCTGTTTTCACATCATAGGCCCGATGCTCACATTTTAGAACCATGCATACATTCATGTGTTCTTTCATGCACTGTTCTGATTGTATTAAATTATATTCCTTGTATAAAACAGTGTCACTTGTTAGAGTGTTTTTTTCCAGTAAGCAATGAAGCAAAACATATGAACCAATAATGACAAAATTACCCACTACAGAACATTTCAACCACAAAAGGCCACTCAAACTTCTATCATTACAATCTACATGTATCAGTCAATACATACACAATCTCTACATAAGTAAAATTCATCTGAATAATTCCACATCAAAGCAATCGATAAATAACAAAGAGGTTACTGTTAGCAAATAACTTTACATTCCAGTGTTTCATGTACAAATTCACTGTCTTCTGCCCTTGAAGAATAAATTGCCCATGTTACATTTAAAAAATGGTAACCTGGTAATATTGTAATAGGGAATAGCTGTCAAAATAGTAAAAAGCAGTTCTTAACATGTCATTCAAAGTAGGAAACAATCAGGAATACAGCACTCCATCCCACCTTAAAGGGCGCTACAAAAACAGCACTCCATCTACATGGTGTGTGAGTAGAACCCATAGCATTCTTCATCAAAGGTAAATAAGTTATCTGTTGTGCTACTATGACTGCTGTCAAAGTTGATAGCACAAACACTTATGGTGGTCATTTGCTAAACAAAACAGTTACACATAAAAAACTGACTTAGCATGAGCAGTAGCAAACTTCTCTTTCCTTGAAAATCAACATTCCTTGAAAATGCACAGAAAGTCCACAGTCCTTGAAAATGTATTGATAACCAACAGTTCTTGAAAATACACCTGTAGATGATAGTTTGGTAGTTAATGTACAGGATTCAGTCTCTAGTATCCTGTGATCAAGCTACAGGGTTGAGCCTAAATAAGGACAGCGTCTGATGCCAATAGCATACCTCACTATGGTAAGCAATGCCAGCACCACTGCAGTGACCTGAGCAGGCACCATCCTGATCTTCTTAACAATAGGAAGAGGTCAGACCTATGGCACCTGCCATAAGTTGTAAGTATCTATATTCATTGACATCTCCTTAAAATGTATTCCACTATAGACTATAGGTGCTAGCATTAGGGATGTGAACTGTGATTACTCTATGATCCTTTTTATCTTCAGCTCTGAAGGGTATTTTCAAATACACCATTTTATATTAAGGACAAAAGAGAGAGTCTCAAAGCAAATATGTGCATATGGTTGTTTGTTTGTATAATTTTGAGTACATTTAGTCTGTACCTGCTGGTATGCCTGCACACTACCACAGAATTTTAAATATACATTTCATTAGCAAAATAACTGGCTATTGCTTTGACATGTGTCATAAGACTGCTAGATATAATATTGCCTTGAGATTACATGTGGTACAAGGAAAATGCAAAGCAAAGCAGAGGTAACATTGTTCTTCCTACACCAAGTTGGTGTATGGACATAGGAATTCTGTAACTTGGCAAGTTTCTACAGTGAGCCTGGCCTACCTGCAACTTTGGTCTCATAGACAGAAAAATGACCTACTAAGTGTAGGTACTTACAGTAGACTCATGTAATGCATAGCATAGGAGTTTGGGAATATATTTTGTTTAGATGTTGTGGAAGATATCCACTTATTGATGAGGGGTGGGATGCAGTGGGGGTGAGCAGGCTGGATAGGCAGTAACATTGTGATAAAAGGGCATTTTAATTTTAGTGGGTAGTGTACCTTTGGTGTACATCATTGTCAGGTAATGCTATAATGTGTGTAATAGGATGCTTAGAGGTGGCCATGAATATAGTGCTCCAAACAAAGGCTATGTCTTTGTAGGCACGCCATTACACATTTGCCCATATGTCCTACATCACACCTGGACACACTCACCAGATAATGGTAGTTGCATCACTGCAGCCATAGGCCAAAGTAGTATGACTGCAGGCAGGAGCTTGAAACATAACACTGTGTACTATTTCATGACTGCTTATGTTTTTATATATATATATATATATATATATATATATATATATATATATATATAGAGAGAGAGAGAGAGACACACATGCACACATATACCTATATATGTGTCTGTGTGTGTGTTATATGATGTCATATGCGATGACTGTTCTATATATGAGTAATGACTGTTGTCTGACTCTTTCCTGTCCTCCCTATTTTTCCTATTCCTTGTTTTATTTCATTTTGTGTTATTTCTTTGTTTAATTCTTGTTGATGTTTAATTTCGCCTTATTTATGTTACTCTTTGCTTTGTCTTTTGTCGTGATTGTGACAGTGGCAGGGCCTGGTTCTGAATCCCCCCACAAGTAGTCTCAGCCTTCTACTGCCTCCCTTCAACTAGCTAGCAGGTCTGTCTCTCTAGTGCGTACAATAGGGGGCAGGCATTATGTCACCTCTGGGAGCTAGTAGAGGTGATGGGGAAGAGGACTGACCAGTGCTAAAAGCCCACAGAAGCCACCTGG
Organism: Protopterus annectens; assembly: GCF_019279795.1. NCBI lineage: Eukaryota > Metazoa > Chordata > Ceratodontiformes > Protopteridae > Protopterus > Protopterus annectens. The sequence continues at coordinate 1,494,683,218 of NC_056725.1, read as the reverse complement.
CAGAGGTCCTCATGTGACACACACAGTTGCACTGCTGCCCAGCTTTGCCTTCACCACCAAGCACAGGGCCATATGG